>NC_045733.1:30561160-30576640 GCF_008692095.1 Etheostoma spectabile | reverse complement strand
CTTTACCTGGCTCTTACAGGAGGCCGAAGTGGGACGCTCCCTTATAGTTGGAGGAAGTGTGTCCCATAATGCACTACCTTTAATAGATAGTGCATTAGGGCTGAAGGAGGTTTTTCTGAAAGGAACCTCACAGTCCCTTATCTTTGCAGCTATAATCTGCAGAGAGAATGTATAATTCATTAATTAATCCGCTGGTCACTTCCATTCATATCAATAAAGCAAATATCCTTCATTAATGTAACAAACCTGGATGTCAATATTGGTGTTGTTTATTTTCTCCCGGCCACCATCAGTTCCACTTGTTTGATCAGCGGCTGGACAAATTCAGATTGGCAAGCTATTTGAGAGGAGGATGTGACAGTCAAACAACAGCGTGATTAATATGGGCCACAGCGAGTTTACTCACTAAACACTGATCTAATATTCGTTGTTAGACGGCTGAGGTGTTTTTCGACGGCGGATTCGTTCCCCCAAGACGCTGGTTACAGTACAAAGTGACTCATGTACAGTAATTGGGACTTGTTTGTGGATGTAAGATTCTATGACCTAACCCATAACCTCAGAATTTAAGTTGTTTACTCTCCAAGCATCTTGCCTTCTCTTCCAGCTGGGGAAGGAGACATAAACACCCAGCGACAGGCCGAGGAAGAGACCAGCGACATCTGACATGCTAAATATAGATCCCCTGATGAAGCGCCTGCATGCTAACACTGCTGCTGCTGCTGCTTTGGCACTCGCCTTCACCTCCTGTACTATGTGATGCTGCGTGCATACTGTCATGCAGCACTAGCCTCCCCTCCCTCTCGCAGAAATGCTGCAATGCGTCTCCCTCAGCCGAGACTGGGTCAGTGTAACTTAGCTAGCAGCAACGGCCGGAGAACCATCCCCATAGCAACAGCCAATGAGGCTTATGGCTGAAGGATTATTTTTTTTTTTGTGTTTCTGTTGTCATTGTATATGAAAAGAGCATATTTCCAGGATTAAAGTTGTCAGGGGGGCTTTAGCTAGAGCCAGTGGATGAATAAGATGGCAAGTGAGCAGAAGAGGAGACGGGGCAGGGTTGGGGATGTGTGTGCACGGCTGTATGTGCAGATGTGTTGTGTTGACAGATGCTGGAAGACAGGGCGTTGTAATGTCATTAAACGACGCTGGTTTGGAGTATTTTCATACTGGGAAACATTTTACACAAAGTGTACCAGCAATTCTCCTTTAGAGTTTTTTCAGACCTCCTACAGAGTTTTTATTATTCTGTTACATCCTAACCAGCAGTATGAAGCAAGCAGGTAATTGAAGCTAAATGATGGTTTAACAGAGTTCATTATTCAGACACAAGTCTCTGCCTGACATATTTGGTGTCTTTAGAAACTTTTAAATCCTCACTAGAAAAAAAAAATAAAGTTACGTGGGTTTGTAAAGCATTAGTTTGTAATGACTGACCCACTGGGAGGTTAATTTACAAGTTAATGAACCCATGCTAAAGTTGACTGAAAAGAGGAATAAAAAACATCTTTTGGAAATTGATCTTAATGCCTTAATTAAAAAAAAGAATTGAAAAATCCAACCTTTGAGGACACCAATTTTCATTGTGAATGAATAATGTATTGTAAATAAATAAATGTTCTTCCTTAAAATACAGGAGGCATAAGCATACACCCAACCCATGTTAAATTCCCATAGAGGCAGATTTTTAATTTTAAAGGCCAGTTATTTCATGGATCCGGATACGATGCATCCTGATAAATTCCCTTGGCCTTTGGAATTTAAAATAGCCCCCCCCCCCGTCATCACGTACCCTTCACCATACATAGAGATTGGCATGGGATACTTTCCATAAAATCATCTCTAAATGCCAATCAAACCAGCTATTAGGCTAACTGAAATAAAAACCATGCCCAGATCATTACACCTACAGTAGCTTTTTGAAGTGTTTATAGCAACGGTTTGACATTTTAGTCTATATGTTTATTCAAGTTTAGGCTTGGTTTTCTCGACAAAAGTGAGATGAAAATATCTCATATCTGCACTCTAAATACGAACTTCCGCAAATCGAAAATTGAGAATATTTCTTATCAAGGTGTGTTTGTTTTTTTGCTTATATGCATTGTGTGATTCCATCTCTGTTTAAGTGTTGATCCTGTAATATGAGCAACAAAAAGCTATTCTCCCCATCAGACGAAGGCCTCTGTTACTTTGTCATCATTTGATCTGGATGTAGTCATGAGGTTTATTTTTTATATCTCTGTCTCCTGCAGGCCAGCGGATTCTCCAGTATAAGAGTGATGTCCTCGAGACAACGGTGTTGGTGAACCCATCAGAGGAGACCGCTGCCTCAGAGGTAAGTCACACCTGGACAACACAGACAAAACACAGCGGGTTGATGATGACCCAGTGCTCTGAATCCTGCAGGATCATTTATATAATTCACATAAAGGAGTGTATTCAGTCTGGAACACAGCAACACAGCATTGTTCACCATTCAGCCCCAAAGAGAGGTCCATGTCTCTCCTGCTAGTAAT
The DNA here is from genome assembly GCF_008692095.1 of Etheostoma spectabile. NCBI lineage: Eukaryota > Metazoa > Chordata > Actinopteri > Perciformes > Percidae > Etheostoma > Etheostoma spectabile. The sequence goes on along the minus strand of NC_045733.1, from coordinate 30,574,124 downwards.
CATCACGCAGTTGACAGAAAAACACTCAGTGGGAGAGACACTTCTTTGGGTTATGAATAAATCCACTCAGATGTCTCAGATTTGCCTGTCAGTGTAAAAAAAAATAGTCAGTTATCAGCTAAGCTTTAGATTGCCTTGACGTAACCTAGTTTTGTATTATTATTTTGTATAGTTATATGACAGTTTATCTGCAATACACCTGATCCTTGAATCTGACCAGAAAGACACTGTACTGTAGTTATGAACTTAACATTTATTCTTGATGCTGCAGCAACTTTGTCAGATTTGATTTATCTTTTAGATCTGATTTATCAAAAAATAACATGTCTTAAATAAATGGCTACTTTATTTGTCGTCCCTTTTTGCTGGATAGAATTAGAAGAAACATTTCCTTTTCCAAACAATCTATTTTGGGCATGAAGTGGTTGTGATTTAAACTATTCAACTCTTAAGAGTAATTTTAGACTCGGACATTTATATTTGGTGTTTGAACAGTTCTTCAAAATAAAAGTTCGACCTTTCATCTCATTTTCATTTCGTTGCAATATATACTTTGATTTGAATGTTTTTAAAGTGTCTTCTTTAGGTTTTCATCAATAATAACAGCGTGCTATTATTATTGAGTGGGTCTGGATGACATCAACTTCGAGGACAGATTGAGCAGCTTTCAAACGCAATAGCACTCAAATCAAATCAAATATTGCAACTCATTGAACTCATGATACATGTGAGATGATTTTAGCTTTTTTTGTTGGAAACTAAATTGCTTGCTTTGTCACCCCAAATATTCTTCATCTTTCCAGTACAGTACATTTGACCTTTGTGTTTTGATGTTGATGACTCATGGATGATTTATTTTTACAAAACGATATTTAATGGGTTATCCTGTCCTCTACCCAGATTCACTCTCTGATCACTGACATTGCTGGGAATAAGTTGCTGATCCTGAGCGGCCAGAGCTCTGAGCAGGGAGGTGACATCCTACTGCAAGGTGGAGCATTCACCTGGCAACACTTCTCCAACATCATCTCCAACCCTCAAGTGAGACGGGTGCACTTTCTCTCCAAATAAAGCTTTTCAGTGTATGGATCAACTTTTTATTTAGGCTGTTTTTCATTGTTACTGTGTTTCCAGGTGATTGAACTCCTGTCCAAGGCCTCTTCAGAGCAGCCGGCCAGGCTTACTGTTTCCTGTCAGGGAGACGGGGGCTGGAGCTCCCTGGGCCAAAGCCAGGAGCAGCAGTCACTCCAAAATCTTCTGGAATACCGCCTGAACCCAGAACCTTACCTGCCCAACATGGACGGAGTCAAAGAGTTCACTGAGTATGTCTCAGAGACAGTGGATGTGCCGTCGTCCTTTGACCTCCTGGAGCCTCCAACTTCTGGAGGTTTTCTGAAGCTGTCCAAACCCTGCTGCTACATCTTCCCTGGAGGCAGAGGCGACTCTGCTCTGTTCGCTGTCAACGGATTCAACATCCTGGTGGATGGAGGGTCTGATCGAAAGTCCTGCTTCTGGAAGCTGGTTCGCCACCTGGACAGGATCGACTCTGTTCTGCTCACCCATATTGGTGCGGACAACCTCCCTGGCATCAACGGGTTGTTCCAGAGGAAGATTGCAGAGCAAGAAGAGGAGCGTAACCAAGGATCTGGCTCCAGCAGCAACGGTGAATGGATGAAGAACCTGATCTCTCCTGAGCTTGGGATTGTGTTTTTCAACGTTCCGGAGAAGCTTCGGATGCCAGAGTCAACGCTGAAAGTGAAACGAAGCATTGAGGAAGCATCTCTTACGTTGCAGTACCTCAACAAGCTAGGTATCACACCAGAGCCTCTTCACAGGGTAGTCAGCAACACCATCGAACCCATCACACTATTCCACAAACTTGGTGTGGGGAAGTTAGACATGTATGTCTTAAACCCTGTAAAAGAGAGCAAAGAGATGCAGTTTCTAATGCAGAAATGGGCTGGAAACAGCAAAGCCAAAACCGGGATTACGATGGCCAATGGAAAAGAAGGAGAAATATCGGTCCCCTATTTGACATCAGTTACTGCTCTCATAGTTTGGATTCCCCACCGTCCAACAGAAAAGATAGTTAGGGTGCTCTTCCCTGGAAATGCACCACAGAATAAAATCTTGGAGGGCCTCGAGAAACTGAAACACCTGGACTTCTTGCGATACCCAGTGGCAACCCAAAAGGACATATCATCTGGTGCACCTCCTCCCATCATCAAACAGACTAAAATAAGATCAAGAACGGACAGCAAAGAGAGTCTAAAGTCTTCACCCAAACCTCACTCTAAAACAACAAAGAAAGACGCCAGTGGACAGGAGGAAGAGTCCAAGAGTGATATCACTAAAGAGAATAAAGTGGAAAAGAAAGAGGAGAAGAAGCTCAAAAGTGAAAGTCTAAAAGCCACCAAACAACAGAAAAACAGCGAGGTCGCCCCTGTGGCAGGCAAGACAGAGAAAAAGAAAATATCCAAGGAAAAAACTGCCAAGCATGAGAAAGCGTCCAAGATGGATGAAAAGAAAGACAAAGAGAAAAAAGAAATTAAGAAAGAAAAACGTGAAGCAAAGAGAGATGAAAATATAAGAAAAGAAGAGAAAAAGGAAAGTAAAGCCAAGGAGGATAAAAAGAAGGACTCAAGTAAACCGGAACTGAGAAAAATCACAAAACCTGACCTGAAGCCGCTCACCCCTGAAGTGAGAAAAACTCTGCATAAAGCTAAAAGTCAGGCTAAACCCAAGACAGACAAAAACAAAGTAGTGAAAGAGGAAGCAAATGAGAAAAAGCCAGTCCCAAAGAACATCCCTGAGGAGATTGCAGCAGCAGCTTTGGCTGACAGGTCCATTGTGTCCTCCCCAGAGGACCTCACGGAGGACTTTGAGGCTCTGAAACAAGAAGAGCTGTCAAAGAAGAGTGAGCCTATTCAGAATGATGTGATGTTTGGGTATTTGCTGCACACAGATACTAAAGTTCCTTCCTTAGTTGTCCCCGAAGAGACGGTCACATCCCCAGCCACTGAGATACAATCCGCTTCACCCAAATCCCCCGTCAAACAGGAATACAACAAAGACATGGGCGCTTCAGTACAGGTTACAGCCACTGAAAAGAAGGAAGCAAGCGACACCTTTGACAAGAAGTATGAAGAGGAGCAAATGGAGAAATATGACAAATACCATGTAGAGGACCACATAGGAGACAGATCAAAGAAGTGTGACAGCTCAGAGGAGGAGGGGGATGTCATTGAAAAAGCCGAATTTGAAGGAACGGAAGATGACGAGGTCCTGAAATATAGAGCAGAGGAGGCGAAAAAGGAAAAAACTGGAAAGGAGTGGGACACCAAGCCAACTGAGAAAAAACCTTTGTCAACCACAGCCCTGTCTGGGCAAGTAGCAGCCTCCGCCTCGGAGCAATTCTCCTTCATCCAAGACGAGACCATCCCTGGTTACTCCGAGACTGAACAGACCATCTCTGATGAGGAGATCCACGAGGAACCAGAAGATAGGATCCCACATTTGCGCTATGATGTGGGCTCCTATGACATCTCTGTCCCTGATGTCCCTGGTACCTTTGACTCCATGCACGGAATAAAAGAGATGAAATCCTCCGGCGTGTCTGACATCAAACCCAAAGCCTTCATGGGAGGGCACGAGCCTGAGCTCGCACCTTATCCTGCCATCATTGCTGCCCCTCTTGCAGAAGAGGAGCACATCTCCTCGGCAACATCCATAACAGAATATGACAAACTGTCATCTTTTGCCACATCTGTAGCCGAGGACCAGTCGATAGCCTCTGTGACAGCACCACAGACCGAGGAGGCTGGGAGGAACTCGCTCCTGCTTGACACAATCAACAGTACCCCCTTACGCGCTGAGGCCGCCCATGGGAAAGACTATCTTCACTCGGCAGGAACCATCTCACCCACCTCCTCTCTGGAGGACGACAAGTGCTTCAAGTCTCCTTCCTCTGACGAGTACCAGCCCAACATTACCGAGATGGAATCTGGGGATGCAAAGATCAAATCAGTCCACGAAGAAGAAGAGGACGAGGAAGACGAGGACGAGGACCAGACTCCGAATGTTGACATCCCTCTGGGTAAACTCCAAGAGGGCTACGAACAGGCATCCTTCATGTTGCTCCAGGAAAAGCAGAAATCTCCCTCCACCACTTTTTCTCCTCCTCCTCCTCTCTGCTCTACCATGAAGTCCTCTCCCACGCAGGCTGTCAAAGAAAACCAATCTCTCTTTAGCACAGAGGGATTTAAGACGGGTGCAGATACAAAACCTGCTTCACCCCCTCCATCTTTCTCCTCTGGATTAGATTTAGAGTCCCACTCCAGGCAGGAGAGTGAGGAAAGATGTCTAAGTCCAGATGACAGCACCATGAAACTGGCCTCACCCACACAGTCTATGCCTACAAGCAGTGGTGGCTACTCTCCGACAGAAGAGAAACCCTTTAAGACAGAAGACAAAGATGGAGCAGGGTTAAATATTAAAGCTGACACCCAGAAATCAGTCATTATCTCAGACAGTACTGCCTATATTGGTCTGGTAGGTGACAACACAGTGTCTGAAGAGTCTCAAGAAGAATCCAATGAATCCATTGAAGAGGAAGATGACTATTATGCCAAAAAGGATCTACAGCCCGCGGTTAAGGCCAAGCTTATGGAGGCAAAAGAGGGATGCTTCTTAGATGACGACTTTGCCTCTGAGGCTACATCTGCAAAGACAGAAACAGAAGTCAAGAGCTTGGACAAGACGTCATTGTCTTTCAACACAGAGAAAAAGCCGATTCCTCAGGTGATGTACTCAGATGAAGATGAAGAAGATGATGATAATCAAAGTGGGGTAGGGTCTAATGAGCCCTTATCAACCAATCAAAGCAAAGTAGACTTAAAGAGTGAAAGCACAGAGGAAACAGATGTTGCTTTTAAAGAGACAGAGAAAAATGTTCATTTCAGTCTCTATAATTTTCCAGAGAAGGAGACCAAAGAAAAGGCCATGTATATAAGACAGGACACACCCTATGTGCATGGCAAAACATTCTCTTACAGTGACATTTATGGCTCAGTGGACTCTGATTCATATCGTCAGGAGTCTTTAGATAAAGCGGAAGACACCGCAAAGGTTGAAGTGGATTCGCAGAAACCCGAGTCCCCATCCTCGGTAACAGCCACAGACAAGATGTCAGAGAAGGAGGGATTTACCGTGTCTTATGGAAAAGAGTCCTCCTCCTCATCGTGGCTCAACTCCAAGAGCACTGCTGCTGTACCTCCTTTCAAAGACTTCAAAGGAAAGGAGACATTTGAACAAGGCATAGGTAGCAGATTCCCTTCATTGGCTGATAGACCCGAGGCCTCGTCCACTTCTTTATCATCAGAAAAAGACTCCTCTTTTAAAAGCCAGATTGACAGCGGCCCAAAGACCCAGACGCACTCCTCAATGACTGATGCAGACAAACCTGCCACCACAGGCTACGACAGGAAAGGAGCTAGTTTGGAGGTTGATATGCGAAAACTAACAGCAAGGGACGAGGAGGACTATGATGATGATGAAGTTGTCGAAGAAGATGATGAGGATGAAGAGGAGGACGAAGAGGAAGAGGACGATGACGACGACGCTGTTGATTCTGATATGGAGAAAGGCGCCAAAGAGAAGTCTGAGAAGGAAGTCAAAAGTCCAATCCGTGAAATGTTTGGCTCAAATAGGCCTGAATTCATGGTTTCCATGGCTGGATATGGCTATAACAGCCAGGGGAAGCCGAGCAGCTCCAGCTCACTCACAAAGGCTGAACACGAAACCAAAAAAGACTCCTCAGTAGAATCCTTCAGTGGAAAGACAATGGATTTAGGAGCTACAGGTTTCTCTGCCAACTCATCGGGCTTCGAATACTCATATGGAAGTGGTGAGAAAGACTCTTTTTTAAGTCAGACCACAGACAAAGGTAAAGAGGATTTCACTTTGAAATCAACAGAGGACAGTTATTACCAGAATGACAGGGATGATCTGGATTTTGAGAAACAGAATATACCAGACCTGAGTAAGAGATCACTGGACACAAGCTTTCAGTACACAACCACCGCTGCCCCCGGGTTCTCCTCCTCTTCGGCCTATAGCTACTCCTCCTCCACCTCGGGCTCCCTCTCCACCAGCCGTCAGTTCGGAGAGGAACTCGAGACTCCTGCCGAGCCTCTCTTTGAGTACTCCTCCTTTAAAGAAGAACACTCACTGGTCATGGATCCACCCTACTCTGGCTCCGCTGGCACAAAAGACGACTACCTAGAAGTGTCTGAAAAACAGATCACAGCTACAACCATGGCTGAGTCCACTTCCAGTTTAGCTCACTTCTCACACCACAGCCCATTTGAGGAGGTCAAATCCTTCCCTTCCCTCTCCTCCGCTGCCTTTGCTGAGGACAAGAAGGAGTATACAACTTCAGCAGGTGAAGTAATGGACAAAGGCCCTCAATCGGACTGCTTCTATAAGCCTGAATGGTCGGTAGGATCCAAGCTGGACTCGACTGTTGGGTTTGGGGCCTCTGCAGGACCATTTGCTCAACCTACAGAGCTGTCCCAAGACAAAGAGGCAGCCAGCGCCGCTCTATTTGGCGTTACTTCTTCCCCACGTCCAGACACAGAAGGCAAGCATTACTTTGAGGAGACTGACAGCAGTGAGGAAGAGGATGAGGAGGCTTACATGCGTGAGATGACCCGGACACTTTCCAGCGGCCAGTCTGGTAACCTCTCATTTTCTGACAAGCATGTTGCTCCAGCTGCCAGTGAAAATACGGCTGGTGCACTCCCTGATGTTCTTGGCTCCTACATGCCCTCGCCTCCTCAGGCCAGCAAGCCAGACCCGGTCAACGGCCCTATGGATGTCAGCTTAAGCGGCACCCTCCCTGCTGGAGCAGCAGCCAGTGGTGCGTCTTCAGGCCCAGCCAAGGTGGAGCCCAGAGAGGGAGCAGCAGCTTACAGGAGCTCTTTTGAGTGGGAGATGTCAAAACCCCAGATGGGGATGGTGCCTGGAGACTCCCCTCCTCATTACCGTCATGATGACGAGTTTGAGGAGGAGTGTGAGATGGAGCCAGAGCACCCTGCCCGCCCGCTGTCACTCTCTTCAACTGATCAGCCGTTCTGCTCTCCGTTCTACGCTGAAGAGTGCAGCCAAGGGGGTCAGGATGACGACGATGACGATGACAGCGATCAGGATCTTGCTGGTGAGGTGCCCATGGGAGCCACCTCCTCTTACACCAGCCGCAGCTCTCCTGGGTATTCCTCCTCTGATTACAAGCAGCCCAAACACGACCTCTCGCCTTCCTTCATAAACCCATGCATGCGGCAGCTATCCAGTGACGAGGATGACGAGGAGCACGGGCAAAGGAGTGACCAATCGCAGGAGGCTGATGTGCACGATCTGTCGGTCAAGAGAAGGGCTAACCAGCAGCCCCATCATCACCAGTTTCAGAGCAGCTCTCTGCAGCAAGCTGGCGGCATGTCGGCAGGGCTGGTTCTGGCCACGGAGGACACACCGCCCACCTCCATCAGCGAATCTTTAGCCTCTCAGTCAGACTCTGATGTGCCTCCAGGCACTGAGGAATACCCCTCGGTCGTTGGCGAAGGCAACATGGACTCAGATGAGGATGCAGACTACATGCCTGTTGATAAATTATCTGCTACCAGGGGAGGCAGCCATCAATCTTCTAGTAGGAGCAATGACCCTCCTCCGGCTCCCCTGATGGACCCTATTCCTCACCCCCCACGCCCAGACGTTTGCATGGTGGATCCTGAATCTTTGGATAATGGCGTTGTCAAGAAAGAACCAAAAACCAAGAGTTTAAAGAAGACTTCGGGAAAAACCAAATCAGCATCACCGGCTAGGCGTAAGAGGTCTCCCATGCCTGTCAAACAGATGCCGTCTCCTCGCAGCGCCTCGCTGAAGAAGAAGGATGCAGACAAGAGCTCACGGATGTCTCGTCTGTCAGATGGACAGGGCTCCAAAGACGATGACCTCTCCAGGTCGAGCTACAACCCGAGCAAGGGGCTGACTAACGGTGTCAAGAGTAGTTCAGGTGAGCAGAGTCTAAAGATAAACTTAAAAGCTTTTCAGATATAATCATTAATACTACAACGCTTTTTTGTAAGATAAATGCTTTTACCAATAGTGACGGTTTGGTTTTGTTCTCCCATCCAGGTTCTCAGAAGTCCGGCTCTGCAGCGGCTCCTGGCCTTCCTATATATGTGGACTTGGCCTACATTCCCAACCACTGCAGTGCCAAAAATGTGGACCAAGAGTTTTTCAAGCGCATTCGCTCTGCATACTATGTGGTGAGCGGGAACGACACAGCGAGCGGTGAACCCAGCCGAGGAGTCCTCAATGCACTTCTGGAGGGCAAAGCTCAGTGGGGATCAAACCTGCAGGTAACAAATCCAGCTGTACTTAGTTTGAATCTCGGCTCAAATCAAAGAAAAGAAATTTCCTCTCATAACAGACTAAGACAGGGGACTTTTAAAGCCAATGCGGAGAAATTATGATATCTAGGCAAGAACTAAACTGAATTCAACGACAAAATAATATCAAAATAAACACTTTTATACAAGGTAAACATAGGTAAGGATAACACTGCTTTGGCTGCTATTGCTCCCACACGCTTTACGTTAAACAACAAACACAATCACACACTTTTCCTACAGCTTTTCATCAAGTTTAAGCTTATCACAGGATGCTTGTAGTATAATATGTGAGAACTTGCAGAACTTAAATCTAAACCTTTTATTTGTGTCAAATTTTCACACACATCTGAGCTGAATATGAAATCACAGAAGGAAAAAAAAAAATACGAGAGCTTTTAGAAAAACTCTGAACTCGTTTTCTGAATGTGAAGTCCCAGAACAAATAATCACAAATTGATGTCAACATAAATATAATGACAGCTGCAAACACCGGATTTTAAAATGCCAACAAAAAGAAAGCGAAGGTAACGGACATCCGGCCGAAAATGAGGGACGTCAATCACGGAAATTAAAACATTGTTTTATATGGACTAGTCGTGACATTTGATGTCTCCCGCTCAGGTGACGCTGATCCCCACCCACGACACGGAGGTGACCCGTGACTGGTACCAGCAGACTCATGAGAGGCAGCAGGAGCTCAACATCATGGTCCTGGCCTCCAGCAGCACCGTCGTCATGCAGGACGAGTCTTTTCCCGCTTGCAAGATTGAGTTTTAAGACCCTTGTTTCCTCTCTCCCTCCTCCTGGCCTCCCCAGTGTAGATCTGGTTTTAACTGCCCTCCTCTATAGCCTGATATGCAAATCTGCATCTGCTTTGGGCTACTGAGCGACAAGCAGAACCAGACCTGGATAACTGTCTATTCTTTTCTAGATTTGTATTCGTTCATAAGCTTGTCGTGGCTATCACAATTTGTTTTACAAAGGTAGTTTTCTGACAACCATGTCCTCCATTATTACTATTATTATTATTATTTCTAGTCTTTTTAAAGGGAGTGCAGTTTTCTTTCTGTTCCTTAACTCTTTGTTTGTCCACAACCTGTGAGACAATGGAGTCTATGTTCATTGGCAGAGACAAAATGCCCATTGTGTTCATATAGAAAACAATACAAAATTGATGTTTAGTTGCTTGTCTTCTAATTGGCATAAATCAAAGCACAAGTTTGCACACTTTAAAGCCAGCAGCAAAATACATTCTTCCACTGAGACCCGAACATCAGACCTTTCACAATAAAGGTCATCAATTTAATACATTTGCTGATAGAAAATCTTATTAGAGGCTATTTGAGGCTAATTGCGATCACTTTTACTTAACTTTCCTCTGTTGTCCCTTTCTGTCGTTCTTCTAAAACAATAACAGTCCCGGTGTTGAACTTTGTGCCTCCTTCTGACATAGTGAGATAAATAAATTGTCTTTTGAGTATATTTGCGGTAGGATAGGAAAGACCATAGTCATGAATCTGTATTGTAGTGAATTATGATATTACTACCGTTATCTCAAAGTGAAAACCAATCGTTACAGTAAGAATAAGAATTTATCTGTGGCTGTTATTTCATACGGTGGAATTTTGCCGAATAAGATTCTCTCTATAATTGTTTCTGTGGTCTTTGATGTATATTTTCAGTGTATTTCCGGTTAACATATCGTTGCTGAGGATCATGAGGGGAGAACTGAAGGCAGAGGCGGTGATACAAGTACAAAATCATCATCCTGATCTTTGGATTCTACCTGTTTCTATCTTTACATATACAGAACAGCACTCGAAGCTCATGAGAGGGAAGTCGACAACCCTCATAAGCAGTTGTTGCGTCTCAAAGTTATTTACACAAAACCTGGGTTAAAAAACAAAGAATGTATTCCGATACGACAATAGGAGCATGTGGTTTGCGAGGAGCGATTGTGTTTGCCTGGTGAACAGAGGTGGTCGGTTTGATTGATGGTTAGAGGTTAGACTGTCACCCACATGTGCCTTTCTGTCTTGCTGTCCTGGAAGGTGGGGAGTAAATGCGTTTTACGTCGTAGAAATTCAAGTTGGCATCGTGCAAGCGTGCGGTTCATCGCCGAAGCCTCCGCCACCGAGCCGGTCTCCTCTGTTGTTTTGTGAGTTTTGTCAGTGAGAACGTCAGTGCACCAAAAAAAGGTCAGAGTTTTGAGCGTGAAAATGGCACTTTTAAAAAAGCACCAACTCAGTATTTCCTGGAGCTGCCGCTCGAAGAAGCACAAAAAGTAACCAGTGTGCAAAACTTAACAGTCTTAAATCTTCATTAGTGCTCATATTATGCTTTTTGGCTATATCTTTTTTGTGCATGTTATAGGTTTACAAAGTAAAAAAGCCCAAGGTCCCCCCCCCCCCCAAAGGGATGTACCATCTCCAACAGGAAAACACTGTTCACAACCTGCTCCTAACAGCTCTACTGTAGTCCAGCCTTTACAAACGTGCATCACTTTGTAACACGTTATATTGCTCGCCTAGCTGCTAGAGTGACACACCCTCATACTCTGCTTCTGATTGGCCAGCAGTCCTTACCTAGGTACTGCGCGTGTGCGACTCCCAACAAAGATGGAACATCAGTGAGATGTCTCACTCTGTAGCTAAAACAAAGAGCTCAACACACAGGGTGAAAAGAGGAGCTGCAGGAATGTGCAGTACAACAAAAAATATGGTGTTTTTTGAAAATTACATCATGCAAACCTATTCTGGTACAACCTCTATATACACATATGAACCTGAAAATGAGCATAATATGGGCACTTCAAAATGACAATTACAGCATTTGCACTGAAAACGTGCTGTTTTATTATGGTTTAAATATTCCAGATAATATGGTTTTGTCTTGAGTTTGCAAAATATATATTTTTTTTCAAAGCCAAAATCACCTTAACTTAATGCATCGTGTTTTTAGATTATAGTATAATTTAAGTTACAGTGGTAAATCAGTGGATGTTTTTAAGTAACACTTCATTAACTCAGTATTAAGTGTAGACGTGCTTTTAGTTTGATGATTAATGATTTTATGTTTTGATAAGTTTTGAGTAGTTTAATAGATTTTAACTGGGAACAAAACTTAATATGTAAGAAATTACAGGACCAACACGCCTCACAAGGGTCGCTATTTTATGACCCACAGTAAAAAATCGAGTTATTCTTCTGTATGATTATTTATTCCCTCGACTCTAGTCAAGTGATGCATGTACAACAGATGCATGTACAGAAAATGCGAAAGCTCTTTAAAACAACATAGCAGAGGGCTGCAGGGAGCCCAAACGTCAGCGGCTCCAGTTGATTTGAATGTGAAGATGCAGATTACCTTTACGTTCTCCGCGGAGGACTTTGATCTCCTGGTTGCCTTGGTTACCGCGCATCATATGGTACATCTGACTCATCGGTCACACCGGCGGTAACAACCGTGCTGTCGTAACCTCGCGATGCATCTCGCCTCAGTGCAAGGGACGAAAACTTTGCGTGCAGATAATAAGCCACCGCAGTTTTCTTTCTTTGGATGACAGTTTGACAAACATTACGATTTCTGTCTGCTGATTACAAATGTTGTCAGTATGATAAACATGTTACATACAGAGCGGAGACAATGGTGTTGAGTTGAGGTTCCTATTTCCTTCTGATTTCAAAAGAACGGCTTCTCTGGTGAAAGTCGGCCGTGACGCACGTCAGTGTTAACCCACTCTGTGTAATCTGCATTCCTATTTAATACTACATCACTGTAAAGGCTAATAATTAAAAGAAATCACCACTACTCATATGAGCAGACCACTCAAAACCCAGACTGCCAGACACTCATGTCAATACATTTGTATGTATAGAGGATTTCCTATTATTCACACTCTTTTCCAGACAAAGCTTAACACACACACTCCCTCCTTTTCGTATCGTGCAACAACAACAAAAAAGAACAAAAAAAAAATATCTGTGGCATTCAGACTCAAATCATCATGAAGACGGTTGGTTTTCGGTGAGCCCTGCTTGTACGTGCATGTGTACCTTTTGAGTTCTCCTGTAATAGTTGAAGAAACAACTGACTTGACATAGAAATGCTATTTTAAAAGATGTATATTTAAGAAGCTAAGCTGTGCGGTTCTGAGGAGGCACGTGTGACCTGGCTGAGCCGTGCTGTCAGGAAAGCCTCGTGATTGTTTTTTTCCCCCCCTCCTTTCTGCTTCATGGTTCTACTTTCATCTCTTGTTTTAAGTGCAATATTCTCTTTATCTCTCTTTGAAATGCTTAAAAAAGGTCAAGTAGAAAACAGATTTATTGTTAAAAAGGCAAAAAAGTGTGGTGAAGACCAATAAAAACATAATTTACTGAAGATGAATGTCTCCCTCTTCTTTTTATCTTGCATCGTAACACCGTGTAACTTTGATTAAAACTGATCAGGGCAAACTTTAACCCTCATGTTGTCCTTGGGTCAGATTGACCCGTTTTCCTATATCAATGTTCTTT
>NC_045733.1:30561005-30561136 GCF_008692095.1 Etheostoma spectabile | reverse complement strand
GATTCCACACAACGCTCTTTGCCAAGTACAAATCTCTACTTTCATTAATTTTGGGGCGACTTATTCAATTTTACAGCATTTGAAGAAAAAAATTGAAGTGGTTTTGAAATAGTATTGAGTAAAAGTTGACA
>NC_045733.1:30560661-30560995 GCF_008692095.1 Etheostoma spectabile | reverse complement strand
CTGTGATTATCCATCAACATACTTTCCTTTAATTTTAGTCTAACTAATTCCAAAGTTCTGCTTTTCTAACTCCACCATGAATACAGAATATGTGCATACTTTTATGGCAAGCCATCCAACAGATAATTAGATGTTCCACTAATAAAAAAAGCAAAGGATATATCCTCTTGGGACTTTGAATGTCCAACAGACAAACAAATAAGAAATAACCCCTCATATCTGTCTTCCGACCCATTGCAGGGTCCCGACACAGATTGGAAACTAATGATTTAAGCTTTGCAGACACAAGTTTTCCTTCCTCTGCTTCAGAGTGTAAGAATGATGTAATCGGGGG
>NC_045733.1:30559424-30560651 GCF_008692095.1 Etheostoma spectabile | reverse complement strand
GGGGGGGGGTCCAGACAGAGGAACCATTTGTGTTTTGTTCTGACTCCGTTAATAAACCCTTTCCCAGCAGTCGGACAGTCCAAAGACATGCAGGCCGCAGTGCAAAGCATTGAGCTGGAGGACAGTCCCCGTTGTGAGAAGCTGCTGAGTGGATGCTGCAGTGACATCACCTCCTGGGTGACGTGATCAGGGTGGAGAGCAGTGGGAACAACTCTCCGTTTTCTTCAGAGGTGGAAATGAACACAGGAAATCAAGTCGAATAGAGAGTCTCATTTAACCCTCATGTGGTCCTCGGGTCAAATTTGACCCGTTTTCAGTTAATTTATTTATTTTTGTCACAAAAAGCGGGCCTTCGAAATAAAAATCTTTGGAGAAAACACCAAAGACATTAAAAAAAAACACCCACAACGTTGAAAAAGTGACAAAAAATTCAGAAAAAGCAAAAATAATGTTGAAAAAAAGTGACAAATGTTTATTTCATGGTTGACAGGAAGACAACACAAGGGTTAAAAATACAAGTACTGATTTTCATGTATATTTTGCCTTTGGTGGTAAAGTACTTGTTAAGGTTCTTTACAAGAGTATATTTCCATTTTAAATGACAGCTGAATAGCAAGGAGAGAAACGATTATTTAAAGCAGGGTTGTGACTCTGTGATTGGCCCTTGCCCTTTGCGTACCATTCTGATTGGTTTACCAGGAATGTGAACGCCTTCAACAGCTGATTGGAGTTAGGCAGAGCATTGATTAAGAGTGAAGTCTTCCTAAAAGGATTTACACTGAGATTTCCCCAAGAGCTGGAGTTAGCGGTCACATTGCAGATTCAGATTTTCATCACAAGATCGTAAAATATCACTCTCCACCCCATCCCTCGTTTTTTCTTTCCCCCTCAGCTCGGCGTGGTCATCACTCTCACTGCTGACCTTCACACTGACAGCACACACTGTAATAACGCTGCCTCCAGGCGTCTCGACATTTACCGCAGACAGATTTACTCAACACTTCAGAGGGGATTGTCCTGCTGAGGTCCGAGTATTCTCATCAGGGAGAAACCAACGTCTGGTTACATAAGAATTGGGTATCAAGAACTGGTTCCAACTTAGAATCAGTCAAGGTCCCATGGCATGAAAATTTCACTTTATTAGGTTTTTTAACATTAATATGCGTTCCCCCAGCCTGCCTTTGGTCCCCCGGTGGCTAGAAATGGTGATTGGTGTAAACCGAGCCC
>NC_045733.1:30552807-30559414 GCF_008692095.1 Etheostoma spectabile | reverse complement strand
GGTATCCTGCTCTGCCTTTGAGAAAATGGCCGATCTGGAATCTTGCCCCTTATGACCTCATAAGGGGCAAGGTTACCTCCACTTTCTCTGCTCTGCCCGCCCAGAGAATTTGGCCCCCCCAATGAGAGAGAGACATCATGGCTTTCAAACGAGCAAAGTGGCAGTTGGTCAAGGCCACACCCCCAGCTTCTACCTACATATTAATCAACAATTGAAATAATCAATAGTTGCAGCCCCAGCGTGTATATTTGCAATTACCAGAGCATCTACAAGAGGGGATTGTAAAATACCATGTAGAAAAAAGTAGTTTTGGACAGTCAGCTTTTTGCTTTTGAGCAGCTCATTCATGGAATACCATAACCACAGACCTAAGGGACATCACGTCTATCAAATCCTCCTCCAAATCCATAAAACATTGGTTATTGACTGATAAAATGTGCTGCCATAGTCCATAAGAATGTTTGTTGCTATAGTAGTGTCTCTGTGTGTGCTTATGCGTTATTGATGCGTTCTAATGTGCGTTATCTGTGTCTACTGTGTATGATACTTAAGTTATGTTTTTCTCATGCCATCAACCTGTCAGTTGTCATAATCTGGAATAGTGGTTGTGTTATTTTACTTGTCTATGCCTACAGCTTTCTTGTTTTATGTGTAGATGTTGTATTGTTGTAGCGTATCTGTAGTTTCAACATTTACATGTTGGACTCTGTACTAATGTTGATCAATGTCCCTTTTAATAGAGATATTTTTTAATGTTCTAATGAAACTTTACTTTGAATCTTTAGTTTTTCCTATATACTTGATTATTGTATTGGTTTATTCCGGGATGACAGAAAGCATGATACTAAACCGAAAAAACAAAGCAGACCCACAGGTGGAAATTATTTTCCAATAGCTGTATTTTGTAACATTGTCAGAAGTATTACAGATCATTGTAGATGTTTCATATAACGCTCTTTCTAAAACCAAATTATTTAACTTCACACAGAAGGGGAATTGTCTCCAGAACAACAGACAGAAACTGTTCGTGAAGTTGCTCAGTACAGATCTGAGGAAAACCCCCTTTGTGCATCTAAATCCAAGCTTATTATCTAACAGGTTCACAAAGCGCTCCGCGGGGACATATGGATTGGTTCACTACACAGTCCATCAGACGATTCCTCCTAGAAGATTAAAACATGGATTTCTGAGCAGGTCTTAAAGAGTCAGTTCACCCAAATTAGATTGTATCCCCTATAGTTTCATTTGTTTCGGGTTTGATTCATCTGTCTCCGATATCTCTGCCTCCATTCTGACCCTCTGGTTTGTGATGCTCAAAGCTTTAAGATAAAAGGCCCAAGGACTGTCCACAAACACAATCATTACAAAAGGAAAAGCTGTCAAATGATTACGTTTGTTCCTGAGCACTATAAACACTCCAAAATGAACCAGACTCATCCCATCCAAAAGCATTTGGAAAGTCCTTAAGAGCAGAATCAATACGTTATTTTATCCCATTCATGTGTGCAGAGAGCCAACATGCATGCTTTTAACCTGCTCAGCCAGAGGACTATGAGTATGCGACCATTCAGCATCACTACAAAAAAAAAAAAAGTATGGGTCTGCAATCTTGAATATCCATATCTTGGTATCCGTTTTTTCTTAATACACCCATGATTACTTTCTCTGCTTTGCCTGCCCATGAGAATTTGGCCCACTCATGATAAAAAGAGACATCATGGCTTGAAAACAAGTGACGCATGACAGTTGGTAAAGGCCCCACCCCCATACATACAGTATTAAGGGACCACTAAGGTCTATATAAAAGAGACTTCAGATACAGTATTAGGGGACCACTAAGGTCTATATAAAAGAGACTTCAGATACAGTATTAGGGGACCACTAAGGTCTATATAAAAGCATCCAAAGAGCACCATGTCATAGAACCTTTAACAGAATTTCCAGAAAATCTGCTAAATAATATGTGAATAATGAAAATATTAGAAGTTGAGCACATCAAGATAAACAGTTGCCAATTGTCCAGTTGGGTGCTGTTAACCCAGTAAGATGATTAAATTAAGAGCGTCAGTCAAACCTCAAATTATGGAAAACACGATAGAAATTTCACGTTTATGTCCGTTTCCTGTATCATGTACGTCATGATATATTCATCTGTTTCCATTGCGCTTGGTCACATTTCGTTTTTATCGATACACACTCTTCTCCACCTCAGCCAAGCATTAAAACTTGTGGTATTTTGACTTTTAAAATTTCTAGAGTTTTCTACTTTTTGCAACATTAACTTCTGCCTATGCTAATTAAAAACACACAAAAAACTTGGAGTTTGAAGTTGGAAATGCACTTATTGATATTAAGTTGCTGTTTAAGTACTGTATAGATTGCAGCAGTTCCAAAGACAACAGTGAGGAGTGAAGGATCCAGAGTGATGGGGAGAGTTAAAAAATAAATAAAAATAAAATATATACATTACATACATTTTAGAAATTTTGAGCATCACAATTAGAAACAGAAATGTCACAACCAGAAGAAATAAAACCCAAACTATCTGCACAGCTAGATAGCCTAACATACTCTCACTTTAGCTCAAGTGAGGAAATATTTTAGACTTTTTTTTTTTCTTGTAATTTGAGTGAACTGACCCTTTAAGCAAACAGCAACACAAAAGCAAAACAGAGCGGTAATCTGTACACACACAGACGGGATGAGTCTCACTAACTCACAGTTGTGTTTTTC
Source organism: Etheostoma spectabile (assembly GCF_008692095.1). Lineage (NCBI taxonomy): Eukaryota > Metazoa > Chordata > Actinopteri > Perciformes > Percidae > Etheostoma > Etheostoma spectabile. Next base: position 30,556,681 of record NC_045733.1, on the reverse strand, counting down.
ACCTCTACAGTACATTGAAATGTAACATGAAATCCCAATGATTAAACACAAAAGCGTGCATACTCATCTACCTGAATTGTTTCTCAAGCATGTGTGCACCGCCCCCCCCCCCCCCCCCCCCAAACACACATACAGATCTGCTACATAACTGCTTGCCACAATCAAAGCACATTATATGTAAAATGCTCCTCCTGTTTGTTCAGTGTTATATGAGAGATAAGCTTTCAGATTGTCCCACATCATGAGGTGATTCTACAAAAGAAATATACATTAGCTATATAGTACATTTAAATATCTGATATGGTTATCAAAAATACCAGACTTTTTTTTTTAAAGTTGCAATTTCAAAATAAATATTTTCTTTCTCAATCAATTCATATCTAATTATATTAAATCTTTAATGATGCTTAAGGACTTTGGCAGTACGCAGTGCACACACAGTTTGACCTGGAAACTGAACGTTTGATTCTATTTTACTGGCAGTAATGAAGATGCACATCACAGCGGGTGATGCAGGTCCTAAACATGTAACGCCACAGGAGCTCAGACCAGGAGCTCAGCCCAGGACGGGCGCTGGCGGACGACAAAGGGCCACAGATTGTGTTTTTTATCTGTCTTGTACTGCGAGTCATTTCCTGTTACTGATAAAAAAAACAAGTGAGTCTATGAGCCTATTGTAACACAGAAAATTGGATGATGAACGTACTGGAAGTTAGGAAATGGGAGAACTTCTCTACTATAGCTGTTCAAAGGGTTAAGGCTGAAGGTAAGAAAGATGCGAGACAGATTTAACAACTTAAAGCCCAATTAATTACCATCTTAATGGTCACAATGAATCAATTGAACACATGAAACGGGATAAGCCTTTTTGACATAGCCTCCTTTAGCTCAGTGCTTTAGTTCTACAGCACAGCTCCTCTACAGTTAAGGGATAGTTTGGGTGTTTTGAGGTGGCGTCGTTTGAGGTAGGGCTGGGCAATATATCGATATTATATTCATATCGTGATATGAGACTAGATATTGTCTTAAAATTTGGATATTGTAATATCGTAAATGGCTTAAGTGTTGCCTTTTCCCGGTTTTACAGGCTTCATTACAGTAAAGTGTTGTCACTTTCTGTGTTACCAGACTGTTTTAGCGCTTCTATTATTTTTACCTTCAACAACTTAGTGATACTATCTTCATTACTGAAGAATGTCATTGTGAAGATATTTTGTTAAAGCACCAATTCTCAACCCTATAATATCGCCACAATCTTGTTATTGAGGTATTAGGACAAGAATATCGCGATATCTGATTTTCTCCATATCGCCCAGCCCTTGAGGTTTGAGGTATTTAAGCATACATCAGTGTCCCGACATAGAAGCTAAGCAATGCACTGCTGTTGATTGGTGGAAGCAGCAAAACCTACTTAAGCCACCTAAAAAAAAGAAAGGAAAAATGTCAGGTTAAGTATACACAGTGGGAACAGAAGCCATTATATATTCTCTCTTCAAAGCCACAAGACTCCTTTGACAAGAACAGTCATTTTATATTGCAGAACATGGGAGTTGCTGCTCTATCACTGCCTCCATCAGTTAGTTTGTGTGACTTTGTGAATCTGAACTAATAACTTAAAACACCAAAGTCACGCAACAACACAAACTAACTGATGGAGGCAGCGGTAGACCAACAACTCCTGTGTTCTGTGAGGCAAAACAAACCGGGGGCATCATCTACTGTAGGTAATACACGGACTATGGAAAAGTAGCTCATACAGCCACACTTCAAAAGATCCAGACTATCCCTTTAAGACTCAACGCTCTCTCTAAACTCCTGATCAACCCACTGTACACTACAGTGTCTGCCCCGCACAACACGGCAGACAGCTTGGTGGAGAGCAAACCAGAACTAAAAGGAGAGTGAATATTGGACTTCAATTTGTTAATTGAAGACAAACATAACTCCAATGGGATGATGACTTTGTTCTGCGTCTGCCAGATGTGCAACACCTTCACTCTCAGCTTTATAAGGTGCTAGCATATCAAGGCTGTAGGTCTTTGGGTGTTTCCGCCCCCTAGCCATAAATCAGTTAATGCAGCTTTAAGGAAGGGGCTCGTGCAACAGCATATAACCCACAGTAACAGAGAGCTTGACAATGAAACAAGAGGCTTCACAGACAGATGAACTGAACCATTGGGCTGTCAAAAGTGGCACAGTGGTGTCACTGGCGAGTCCTCAATGTGTTTTTAAAATAATTCTCCAACACAGAGCCTAGTGTGAAAATCAGCTGTCCATCCATTACTACTTAAAACACAGTAGTCATCAAGCTAGAGGAGTTGGGAGGCCCGGTCGGCTGTAACACAGTACTGAGCCTCACTGCTCATGCTCAACAACAAGGATGATTTTCGGACAGATTTGTTGTTCTGACGATTCAGCGTTCTACGGCTCTGCTGTGTGAGTGGCTCCGACTTCTAGATGCGTCTCGGGATGCGAGAGGCTTTCTGGACTGTCCATCCACAACTCCATTGACTCCTGAGTGTCAAAGAACTCGTCGGGTCCCTCCGGAGACTGGGGCGTCTGGGAGCTGGAGCCTGCCTCGCTGCTGCTCTCTCTGAGCTCCAGCAGCACCGGCAGAGAGCTTGGGAGGCAGTAACTCTCCATCCGAGCCAGAGTGAGCTCCGCCAACGCAGAGCAAGGCGTTCTCAGGCCAGGATCTGAAATTGCTACGAAGGAGGCATCTTGGGCAGCAGGGGCCCCCTCTGGCCCTTTCGGTGTGTGTTCGGGGTCATCAGGCTGGCAACCGGTAACATCGCAGAGCTCGGCGTCATCCTCTGGCGAGTTTCTTGGTGTCAGAGGGACTTCGGCGAGGCTCGAGAGAGCAGAGGAAGTTGGGTCGAGGCCTTGTGACCCGACGGCGGGCCCTGGCTGAGTGGAAGTGTTTTGAGAGGAGTGAGTTTCCTCGCTGCTCTGAGGGGTGAGGCAGATCTTATCGCTGAAGCTGAAGCGTGGGGAAGTGTCAGCTGTAGTGGGAGAAGACGGTCCAGCGCTTGATACAGTGCTGGATGGACCGCTGCTGTCTGCAGGGACAGAAAATAACCCGCAGCACCAATATGAGAGAGGGAATAAGAACACTAACAGAACTACATTGTTTGATTCTAGAGCTGCAAAGGTTAAAGGTCCCATGGCATAAAAATCTCACTTGAATGTTTTGAGATTTTACTTTTTTTAACATTATTTTGAGTCCCCCCAGCCTACCTCTGGTTTCCCAGTAGCTAGAAAAGGCACTAGGTGTAAATCGAGCCCAGGGTATCCTGCTCTGCCTTTGAGAAAATGAAAGCTTAGATGGGCCGATCTGAAATCCCTTATGAGGTCACAAGGGGCAAGGTTACCTCCCCTTTCTCTGCTTTTCCCGCCCAGAGAATTTGGCCCACCGATGAGAGAGAGACATTATGGCTTTTAAACAAGCAAAGTGGCAGGTGGTCAAGGCCACACCCCCAGACTCCACCTGCCACCCCACCCCCCAACAACTCTCTTCCTCACAAAAGCTACCAGACGCAGAATGACACAGATAAGAAAGCCATGGAAGGGACTGGCTCTAGTGGCTGTAATACTGCACCAAGGCTGAATTTTGGGAAAGAGACTTCAGATACGGTATTAGGGGATCACTAAGGTCTATATAAAAGCATCCAAAGAGCACCAGGTCATGGGACCTTTAAACGATTACTATTAAATAAATCGGCAACCATTTTGCTAATCTTTCATTTTATGAAAAAAACAAGTAAATCAGATGAAGAATATTCCAGCTTCTTCAATGTGAATAGGTTCTAGTTTCTACACTCCTCTGAGGCAGTAAACTGCTTATCTTTGAGTTGTGGACAAAACAAGACATTTG
>NC_045733.1:30551721-30552797 GCF_008692095.1 Etheostoma spectabile | reverse complement strand
GATGTCATCTTGGGCTTTGGGAAACACTTTTTGTTATTTTAACATTTTATAGACCAAACAACTAATCAAGAAAGTTAGACAAATTAATCAACAATGAAAGTAGTTGTTATTCTTTGATTCATCTAGCTAAACATGCCAAAAAAGAGCACAAAGAAGTAAAAATTAATAAGGTTTCATTTGCAGGAAAAGACCATTGGGTTCTTCTTAGACCTGACCGACAACTAACACAGACTAAACTCTGAGGCTGTGATGGACCGCTTGTATTCCATAAATAATCCACAGACGTCTGAAACTGAGACAGCCGAGGGAGGCCAACCTAGAAATGTCAAATCATGGTGGCAACAAGGAGGTGCTGTGATACTCACACCAAGGGGGTCTGTCAGAACGAGATCTGATGGAGGAAGTGAGAACTTTCTGAGGGATGTATGAGTCCACTGACGGCTGGTTGTGTGTGTCAAACATGGCGGACAGGACTGCGGGGAAAAAGCAAGTCAGGTCAAGTTAAAGGGTGATGACTGTGATGTTTACACAGCAAAGGTGGGGGAATTCTTTTCATTTTTTTTTAAACAGTATACATTGTGATTTTTTGCCACTTGTTTTGTATTGTGAGTGGTTCACCTATATATTTTTTGTTCATGTCGTGCAGCGACTATTCATCATATCAGCAAAACAGATCGAAAGCAGAAAATGTTATGTACTTATTATATACAAATTAGATAAATGTCAGACTGACCGACTGACATGTGACTGACATGTGCATTCTTCCTAGAAAACAATTAGTTTTTTGGAAAGGTTTTTAGAAATGTCATGATATATTGTCTCTAAAAGTGTATTACTGTAATTCCTTAAATAAAAACTGGAAGTCAATTAAACGACTAACAATCGCAGAAAAAAGGCTGGCCTAAAATTAAGGCAAATTCAGCGTCTGACAGGGCAGAGATATACCCGTCTCCCTTTGACAGTCTTGTAAATTAATTATAATATGTATAATTAGAGCTGTCAGTCTTCCTCTATGATAGGCACCGATTTATACTAATGGCCAAATGAAGCTTTGTGAACCAGTGTCTTTATTTTCT
>NC_045733.1:30542158-30551711 GCF_008692095.1 Etheostoma spectabile | reverse complement strand
GCCCACTAGATGGCGCTCTCTGTTCAACAAAGGTTTGAGAGTACACTGAATTGCAATGCCTTAGGCCTTTCTCTTAAAAACAAGAGCGCCTTCTTTATAGTGCTATTTTTGCAAATGGTTGTTTGTCTCTGTCCTCTGGAACGCTATGGCTTTTACTTTAAAATGGTTTGTTTAAAAGAATTATACTGATCAAACAAATGGAATTAGAAATAAAGGCCTGCCTCTAACAAAATTCTGCTTCAAATAAGTTACCTTCTGCAGTTAAGGTAAATAAAGGCCCCGGTTTTTATTGGAGGAACTACGTATTCAACTTTTTTTTTGTTAAAGAAGGAATACTATTGAATCACAATACTCCTAGAACCGCAATAAAAGAAAATTACAAATCAGATCAGCACCCACATATTGTGAAAGAATCCAATCTGGACAGAAGCATATTGTCCCAGCCCTACTACACAGTAAGTAAAGACATGAATTTGTGGTGGTTTCTAACCTCTGGTGGTCCTTGTGTGAGGATCCCCTGCGCTCTCGCACACACCGGTGAGGAACTCGCTGACCTGTTTCAGCGACAGCGAGTTGTGCAGCGTTTCCAGAGGATAGATGGAGGGCACCATGGAGCAGCCTTCGAAGCCTGTGGCAGAAAAGAGACACGACGCCCGCAGGCACATCAGACCTCAGTTAAACCGGGCAGTCAGAAGAGGAGCAGGCAGAACCACTTCAGCTGATACCCGACACCACAATGCCCCAATGCCACCCTTACACTACACCCTCAACGCAGTGCTCTGGAATCCTGCTCCTGTTTCTGAACGGGCCCTAACCCACTGCGAACTCCTGCCAGCCTCTACGGTTCATCTCCGCGCAGGCAAGTTGCAAAAAAACCATGCTGAACGCCAAGACAACATGACACCATATCAAACGGTAACAAGTCTAAACATCTCAAAACGTCTTGCTGTATTTGCAAAAAGCAAGCAGATCTCAAAAACATTAACTTCTGCCTTTTTGCAGTCAGTCCCACCACACAGAAGCTTTAGCTCTGACAGCAGCACACAATGGTCAGAGCTGTCCAGACTGCAGCTCAGGTCCAACACATGTTATCCAAGGCAGTTCATCCACTGTTAGTTCACAACCAAGCCGCATTTCACCAGAGCCGTTCACAATCACAAAGCGTCAAACCACAGCTTGCTTTGATCGTCCAAGAACCTCACAGGATGTGTTTTTCTGTGTTCAATTGCACCGGTGGGAGTTTGCTAAATTTTGCTAATTGTACAGAAAAACAAGCAGGAATCACATGCTGGTTAAGGTCAGGTAGGAGGCATTTAAATCTAATTCAAACACAGCAGCTGACTCCAAAGAGTTGAATGTAAGGTGGATTAATAATACCTTTCTGTGTCTTTATGAAATATGGAGGTTCAGGCTAGTGATGATAGATATTCTGCTCATAGCTGTAAGCATAAAAAACTTTAATCTTGAAGCGAGACAGCGTGGATCATGTTGCCGTGTCAGCAGCCTTGCCTTAACTTGGAAACATTATGTTGTCAAAAACCCACTGCCAATATGACTCTATGTGATACATGTTGATTTATATACGTTTTATGGAGGAATGTGCTGATCATTTATTGTCTATATTCAACTTCTACTGTATACTGTGAGCTGTCAACGAATACTCTAATTTAAATTGTGAATATGACACATGAATTTGAAGAAAACTACAGTAGCACCATTGCAGCGCCCTACACAATTCTTAATATTTGCCCTAGTAGAAAGAGTGTTATGTCTGATTGAGCCCAGACAGTCATTTTTTTCCGAAAAAGCAAGTGTTGATGACGTTTATATTATGCAGCTGTCGAAAAACAAACTAATATCCTAGGGTGAAGAAGGGCCATTTACACAAAGGTTCCTACAAAAAGGTTTAAAGAGACAATGAGACTCGGGAACTTCTGTCAGTAAGGACCAGCACCCAAATTGTCAGAGAAATTCAAAGAACGGCAAGAGACTCGGTTGTTTATGACCAAATTACGAATCACCTACTCATCGCCCCTCATGTCAGAGAAAAAGGACTGTGGATTTAGTTTTTCAGTGTATGACATTACTGTACTTGTTTATTTTGTAATGCATAGGTATATAGATCTTTTAAATCCATGTTTATGTTGAAATAAATATACCTATACAAGTAGTTATGTCTCGCGTTGTATTGGTTTGTCATCTTATTTTGGCTACCTGTACCATCATTTTTGTTTTCTTACAAAACTCTGACTTCATAAAAAAAAAGGCATCAATACTTCTCAGTGCATCGGTGATTAATGTTGCTTGTCGTTGACATAACATAAAGTCTAAAATAAGCAAAGCTTCCTGATTTAGATCGGGAAATATCTGATTAAAGAATCGGCGAATAAGACAAAGCCCTCAACGATACGTTGGCCCTGTAAACGCTGCAGTGTACAGAAACATCAGTTGGTGGTACTCTGCTCAGCTTGTATTATTGCTTGTTTGTTGTTTGACATTTTATCAAACTAATTATTGTGCCCCTTGTCCGTTGCTACTGTAATTACATTTCCCGCAAACATATCTCAAGTGTAATTCTTTTTAATTTGAAACCAACTGGCGTAACAGGGAAAATGATGTGCGTTGCTGTTTTACTGTGGGCATGATTGCAATAGTAATGTCAGTTTGTCTTGACTTGGATAATTAGATAGAAATGCTTCTGGTAAATTCACAAATCAATGCGCCATTGTTATGGAGCTTTTTAATAGAGTTTGGGGAGTGTACATGTTCTTCTGTTGTTTTTTTTTAACAGCGAGCAAGAGGAGAAAAGAAAATAAGGCAGACCAGAACACAGTCTGAAATTTGAGTTAAATATTGCACAGTTCATAGTTCAATGTCTTGAACGTTGTTTACATTTTGCACTTAATGATTTATTTAAACATAGTTTGTTGTCGGGGCGACCTCTAGCTCACCCAGTAAGAGTGTGCCCCCCATGTAGGCCCATGTAGCCGATCTCTCTCCCACCTTTCCTGTCTTTCCACTGTCAAATAAAAGGAAAAGCCCCAAAAAATAGTCTTTAAAAAAAAAAAACACACCAAAAAAAACATGGTTTGTCGTCAAAAAAAGTTATGCTTGAAAGTATACCACAGTATAGTATAGTAAGTATACCACAGCATTTAAGTAAGTTAGACAGGTTTCTTTAAAAGGAAATCTATCTATTTTTGACACTAAAATGATCTTTTATTATTTTAAAACTATATAAAACTTTTGATTAGAGCTAAAACAATTACTCAACTCATTGTTGCCATTTTAAAGCAAAAGTACCAAAAATGTTCCAGCTGCTCATTTTGGAATATTTACAGATTTTTTTGAATCTATGATAGTAAAGTGCCTCAATATCTTTGGGCCATTTCAAGTTTTTTCAAAGTCCCATTTTGGCATTTTACAGACCTATAATCAAGAAAACTAGTGCAGTGCATGTTGGCAGTGCCCGTTCAAAACGTGCCTGTTTGGAATGGATCGATTGCTTGTCCTCCTGTATTGCTGCTTGCAGCTTTTTCCAGAACCATGTGTTCTCCAAAATAACTTACAGAAGCACTTAATATGCAACTATGGGCCTATACTACTGACTTACTGTGTACTTGTACTTCAGAAAAGGATGTTGGAGATTTAGAATCTCCTCACAAAATACCACAATTAAAATATGATGCATTAAATTATCCAGCATTATATTAAAATCTCCACCTTGAAGTACATTGTGCTGATAATGAATTGCTTTTTACTTTAACTGAACATTTGAAAGCACAACTTGCACTGTGCATTTGTATTTATTTTTTATTTTTTATAAAACAACCTGTAACACATGTTGCAGGTTCAATCAGTAGTGGTTCGGCTGCGGCTTATGTAGAGATTCAAGTTATCCTCTTTTTTCCTTGTAGCAGACACACATCGTGGTAGTTTTAGGCAACGTGGCCGTTGAAAGAAGCAAGGATCCGGGGTAACAGCGCGCAGAACGGCCGTATAAATGGGCCACAAAAACAACGCGCTGGAGAGCACCAACCTGTAAACACATGTTGCAGTAAGACTCAATCAGTCGCGGCTCGGTTGTGTCTCATCTAGAGAGTCAACGTGTGCCTTATTTCATCATTTGCATGTAGGGTGGACAGCAATGAGTTCTTGACGGATGTTCAGTTTTCGGCAAGACACCTGTAGCTGGTGAACTGCAATCAATGAGACTTTCAGAAATTGAGCTACTCCCCGCCGCGGCTGATATCCTGATGTATAGATAGATAAGTGGAAGACTATTTAACAGTTGTTAGTTGCTTTTTAATATTTTGTTAAATCTAAATTCAGAAAACGGTGGCTATAATTTCATTTCATAATGGTTTAGGAATCCTAAAAAAATAAATAAATAAAATTACAAACTGAGGATTTACGGAGAAAAAGGAGGGGGAAAAGCTATGGACACCACTGCAGAAGGGAAGGACAGTAAAAAAAAAAAAAAAAAGGCCCAAAGAAACCCAAACAGCTCACACCAATCCAGCCTGCAATCTGCATAACCACAGAAACAGGCAAGCATGCAGAAACATCGAGAGGCAAAGCATGAGAGTCAACCACAGAACAAGCACAGTCACAACTAAACCGTGAGCAGTGGTTGAACAGGGCGTGAGGCTGGGGATATGGAGGGCGGGGGCCAGGGGCTGACCGTCGAAGTACTCTAGGGGGTCTTGACCGGAGATGAGCCAGTTTCGGAAGAGGCGGAGGTGGTAGGAGCACTGGTGGAGGTGGTGGGCCAGCGCCCAGTCCAGAGAGAGGCTGCGGCCCAGGCTGAGGTCGACGGAGAAATGCCTCAAGAACTGGGCCACACGGTGCTCCTCCAGGGGCTCTGAGGAAGAAGAGGGAGAGCGAGGAAGGACAGAGCAGTGGAGGAGGAGGAGCAGTACAAAAGACATGAAACTAAAGAATATAAGCAAGGTGGAAGGAAGAGAGAGAAAGACTGAAGTATGATATAGATGAGAAGGGAAATAGGAGTTTGTAGAGGGAAACAGAGAGAGGAGATAGGAGGGAGGAGAGGAGATAGGAGGGAGGAGAGGTGTGTGTGTGTATGAAGGTAGTGCTGTAAACGCAAGGGGCAGCCAACAGCTCATCATGGCCGCCAAACAGCCGAAGATCAGAAGCAGCATATGATCTCAAGCAACTTTCTGCAATGAAAAAACCCTGCACATCAGCGAAGCCTAGAACAAGAGACTGAAAATACAATCACCTTGCTCCTCTGCAGTATCCCCCCTTTACTTTAAAAATTGCATTAATCCAATCAATGAGAATCCACAAAGGAGCAAGTGTGACACAAGACATTCAAATTAAGCGGTGGAGCCCAAAAGTAACTCTTGCATGAGTCTTGCGACCACCTCTCCAATCAAACACCGCAGAAGCTTTAGCATGCGCAGATACACCCCGTTTCTACATCAACAAACAATTTGGATAACTGATGTCATCTTATTCTACCGTTTACACAAAGCCGCAGCTGGACACGTCGAGCCAACACAAAACTGCATCACCGGGGCCCATCGTACCTGTTGCAGTGCACTCCAGAGGTGGAGCCACTGCTATGGTGGATGTGTCATCTTGTGTTCCTGTAGTGGATGATATATGTAAGTGAAAGACTTACTAATATAGTGTGTGGAAGTTATACTGAATGTTTTTGCTTAGTATTAGTTGACAGGAAGTGTTCGTTTTGCGGGGTACTTTTGTGTTGACACTTTGCTGCTGTGGTTGATAAGTCCACTCTCAAGAGAAACTCGCCACCAAAAACATGTGTGGATGAACATTTTTGCCAGTCAGACCAGTTAAATGGTGATTTAATCCAAAAGCAGAGATATGAGCCGTTCTAAAAAATCCCAACCAATCCTTTTTTCCAGATTGAGTGGAAGGACAGAAAACCCAACAATGGAAATATCTTCTATTGTCTATGCTTCCTTTCCGTCTCAACGAGAAATGTAGTCAATAAAAATGTTAAATTAATAAAAAAAGTTAGCAAAGTGGAGACATTCAATTGTTGCCATAGACACTGTCATTAAAGTTCTTCAATAAACATTTAATATGTGCCTTTTTTTCAAGTCTTAAACACACTGGACAACCACATCTGTGCACTGAAAACATTAAAAAGCATATGTGTGCCAATGGATCAAAACAAAACTTAGCAATGTTTATTTCAGAACAGACACAGGAGGTGGGGATGAACGATGCCTGTGGATGATTAACCCTTCCTTTGTCAATAAGAGCTGATCCTGGTTCAGTCAGCTGTGATAGAATCGTATTCAACCTGTAATCCAACTAACGACAGGTTCCCACTGGAGCTGGAAGCGCAACAACATGCGTGTGCATTCTTCTGGGTCTCTCTTTGTTTGAATTGACAAATGTGTAATAAATACACAATGAAAAAAACTATCACAAACAGCAGTGATACAAGGCTAGTCGTTAAAAAATATAGTGTATGGGCAGATTTTGATTTCATCATCTGGCGGGTTAAGAATCTGTGGTCTCGTCAGACCTTCTTCCACAACGCTGCAAAGAAGGACCAATGTTTAAAATTCAAACACAAAGATGTAGTGTAAGGTAACGGACATCCGGCCAAAAAGAGTGAAATCTGGCGGAATATCTGGTGGCAACGGAACCAGCCCGGAAGGGTAACGTCGTGACTATAGACTAGGGGAATTGATACTCCAGGAAAACATCAGGGAGAAAAGGGTTAGCAAGGACTGTATGGGATGCATATTTTTAATCATTTATCAGATCATTTAAATCACTGATCCTTTGCATCGTTTATAATAGATTACCAGTGTGTTTTGTTGCCAAATTTGATCGCGGCACGGGGAGAAAATAGATCAAATTAAACTATCAGCCACGGAGCTCCGATGTGAACAGCCACATTGGTTAACATGGACGCCGAAAAGAAGCAGGTATTTGAGGCGCTTCTGCGTCCAGTGTGAACCCGGCGTACTACAGGCAACCCTGTTGAAAGGAAAATCACAGGTTAGCGTTACTGAGAGTCATAAAGCCGAGTTCAGAGGAAGGGTTAAACATCCATGTGCTGCTGGTGGCGTTTTTAACGATGAGTTCAGTTCACATCCTGTGGTTTATGTAGTTATTGTGTGCACACACACACACACACACACACACACACACACGCACACACGCACGCACACACTGGAAAAAATAAAATTAAAAACTGAATTACTGGGTAATGGTGATCAATTTACAAATGCTTTGCAAAATTGTATGCAGGATGTTAAAACAGGGTTCCCACGCATGGCTGAGTACTAATCTCCATTTAAAGGCTATTTGCGTTTTGTTATTCTGCTTTTTGAAACATGAAAACAGTGAAGAGGGAGGAAACTTAAAACGTTTAGAAAATAATGATGAATACGGTTGCTTTTACAGATCCAAAAAGAGACTGGCAGGTTTCACTTTTTAATTTATGGGTATTACTGATTTTGAAGTTGGTTTATTAATCACAGGGAGACCTACTGTGCAGCTGTATAGTCACAGGGAGAACTACTGTGCCACTGTATAATATCTTTTGTGATTCAGGTGGACCGGGGTTATACCTGCTTGGAGACTCAATGTTAACAGAACGCCTGCGTTACAAAGGCTTAAAATACAAAGGAAGTGACACGTCTCCACTTCCTCCTGATGTAAAAAAGTGAAGCCAAAATACCCTGGACACGGCCGCTGACATCTTGTAATTTCGAAGCCAGAGTCTGCGCAGTAGGAATCGGGAGGTGGAGCCACGGTATCAAAGTCCCGCCCATACACCCTCCTGACCAATCACGACTCAATCACAGCTCACAGTGAGTTTTTTTTATAGCATCAAACAACTAATTAAAATCAAAAATCATATCAGAAAAATAAACACTTGAACAAACAGTATCAGCATGATCAGCATGACTACCTAAAATGACAAAAAAACATCTTATTTGATGTGTACTTTGATTCTTTTAGTATTGTCCATGTCTTATTCCCTAACATGGAGGGGGCGGCATTTATGACCTATACTGTAGCCAGTCACCAGTAGGCAATCCAGATGTTTGGTCTTTGCTTATACAGTCTTTGCAACAACCCTTGGTTCACAATTCAGGGGCAAGGCCATTGTACCAATGACAAACACTATGCAACATGCAAACAACATTAATGTATCTGGGAGACAAACTATCATCCTTTTTTCTTCTTCCATATCATGCTGTATTAGAAAGAAAAGTTAAGCGTATGTTGTGTTGTTTTGGTTTATTCTCCATTTTATCTGGAACAGTGTATGTTATCATATATCCAAGTAGCAGCAGCTGTTGAAAAGCTGCATGACAACGTTATACGTTATTGCACATGGCCAAGAAATTTGTGTTTTCCCCAGGAGAAATCTAGCATGAAATTGGATTTCTATATGAGAAACGTGGTTTCTTGTTGCACGCATGACATTTAAGAAATCAACATACTGTAGAGCACCAAATGTATACCGCATACGTGAATACATGTAAACTCACTAATTGTTTCAGGCTTGTGTCATCCTGGGTAATAGATCCGTTCTGAGTCTCTGATTTAATCTGGACTTTTTTATACTTAAAATGCATCACACTGTAAAATCTTTAATGGCAACAGTACATGTAGGTTTTGCAAGGAATGTTTGTGAAATTTTGACTGCGGTTAACTGGCACAAAAGGTAAGCTAAACTTTGTTATTGCGTACTGTACAGACAGTGGAAGATGACAGTTTATTAGAAGGTTATTTTGTTAAACATCCATCAGTCAAAAGTCTAAAGCCCTGTTAACACTTGGTTTTAAATTGTGTTTTGGTGATCCAAACACAAGTGGACAAGCGTACACTACAAAAGACGTGGACGAATCCGTCCCAGACCGCCTCACAAAGTGGTTTGAGTGATCGGATCACAATGCCTGTTGGTGGTCGTTAACACTGGTATTTAGCGCTGTATTTAGCCACTTGTGATCTGATGATCACCCAAGACCCATTTTAAAACCAAGCATAAACAGGGTCTAAGAAGAGAGCAGATACTGGGTAAAAGGGGATAAAATACTGTAAATTAGAAACGATTTGCTGCTGATATCCAATGTTGTAGTTTTTCCAGGTATAAATAGTGTAAACATGTCAATATTTCCTGTTACATTACTATGAGCCATGTGTAAACATTCACTGACATTCCCTGTCTCCTAATTTGTTGATATGTTAATAAATTCAATGACCAGTGGGAACCCTGGTTAGAAAGAGGATGTCAGGTAGTGTAAGAAAAGTGTCCAAAGCATATGGGTAAACCAAAAAAAAAAATTGAATCATTAGAAAAAATGAAGGAAACCTGGAATGCTGGAGGGCCATGTGGAAAAAAACAACCCAAGGTCAAAAACAAAAGTTTGAAGACATGCAAGACAAAGGAAGGTGAAGTGGAAAAATACTTGAAAGAAGCAGACGTACCATTAGTCGGATACTTTGCAAACGACACAGAAAATCGTTTTACTGCCGGCATAGACAACAACTCTGAGGAAATAAAAAAAAAAAAAAAATCACTAGT
>NC_045733.1:30525022-30542148 GCF_008692095.1 Etheostoma spectabile | reverse complement strand
GAGCCACAATAACTTGTATAATCACGTTTGATCATTTCCCTGTTCTTCTCTGATGTGGACTCGATAGTGGAAAGATCAACCAACACCTAAACAAATAAGTGGTTTAAGAATCAAAACTATCTGTTCCAGTTTGTTTAGAAGCCCTAACTGAAGTTACTGTTAGAGATATTTGATGTTTGAAGATGGCTGTTGGGCAACACATGAATGAAACATCTACTGATGACAAAGTAAGATGGAATGTCTGAACTTAAGAGGTGAGGATTACACAACAGGGACTACAACACTTTGAAAAAAACAAGCCAAATATTCAGCCCTGACCCTGCTTGAGGTCTGACCACGACAAGACTAACAACAATCCGACTAAATAGTTAAAATGCTCTCTGTTATGTACTGAGACACAGAGGCAACAATGAAAAATACCAACTGGCAAACCTGACCAGGTATAAGATGCTTCAGCGTGGACACAAATGTAAAAAATGACACCAACACTACACTCACGGAGGAGCATGCTCTGAATCAGCACAGGTAGTGCTTGACTGCATCAAGACTAGAATGCTTCCTTTGATTCTTGAAAAGGAGGAGGAACAAGATGGATGACAACAGCGAGGCTACATGAGAGACGACCACGGGGATGGCAGCTGAGGAGAGACGGTATGTCTGTGTAATATCACAGTGACACCTACTGGGTGACATGAAAACAGACATCAGCTACACAATCAGGGCCAAGCATGGTGGCCATGTTTTGGTGCATCGGTAATCCCTTGAACACATGACTGACCATTCCTTTTCACATATATTATTCAAAAAAGGGTTTGAATAATATTTGTGCATAGCTCTAGCTTTTTAACTCCATCAGCAGAGGGCTCATTAAAAGAAAAAGTTAAGAGTGGATAATGAGAATGTAAAATAGCGGTATGACTTCTGCTATTGAGTCAAAACTTATTGCATTAATACATATATAACCAGACTGCAATAGGAAGTCATGGACCATGCAAAAAAACATGGGAAGATCATGATTTTTGAGAATGAGGGGCAGTTAACGGACATGTAAAGTACTGATGAGTAGTTGCTTTATACATGCAGTAGCTCTGTAAACAAAAAAGAAATCAAACTGTATGCCGTTCAGAATGAAAACAATATCAAGCTTTCACTAAAATCTCAGACTAACAAGCTCTCAAAAACACTCAATGCTGATGTGTGATCTCCGCTGCACGGTTAATGTTGCAGTTGACAAAAAGAACACAACGTAATCATAGATAAAAGTCTATGTAAAATAGAAATTAACCTGACTCCAAGCGTACATTTACAGAACTGTACTATACCTAAATAGAGTATATCTGGAAACTGAAATTGATGAACGCGTTGTTCATCAATGTGCTATGTTCAAACTTGCAGCCACATTTCCTGTTATGGTCTTCACACATATTACAGTCTAAATTTGGCTTGAGGCAGCATGTATACAAAGTGCTAAAAAGAAATACACCAATTTTACTAAAAGTGGTGTGGAGCAAAACAAGAAGATGGAAAAATCCAGTGGTTCTGGTGGCTAGAATGAGTATGGAATCTAAAAGATACAGAAATTACTTTAACTATAAAATACACGAATGGGCATTCATGATGTTTATTCCTTCTTAATTCTCAATGAGCACATATTATTCCAGTCGAAATAAGTTTTACTGCTGCCATTTTGCACATTCTCTAACTACTTTAATCAATACTTGGTCGTACTAAAGCTACCTACAGTATATATCTTCCTTAAAATGTTTCACGTGCCCAGTTTCCCCACAGGGCATCACTCAGGATGTCAGACTTACAATATTTTACATTTTAAGTCTAAAAGGGAATGTGTAAGACACTGATCTGCTGTTGCCCTGTACCGGTTTGTAAAGGAACGCAGTCTCAAACACGTACCGTCTTTGTAGGACAGACTGCCGGTGGAGAATTTTTTGCGATGTGCACGTGCGTAGTCCTGCAGGTTAGGGGCGCTAGAGGACCCACCTAGGACTGTGGTGCTGAAGAGCCCGGCACACTGAGAGCCTGCGAGGGGGGCGGGGGTGGGGTTAGTCACCACTACATATCATGCTGTTATCAAACAACTATCCAGAGAGAGACAGGAAGAGAGAAAAAGAGACAGAAAAACAGAGAAAAAGAGACAGGCAGACACAAGGACCCAAAGGAGACCATGCATCTCGTACCAACATATCTGCTCTCCGCACAAGAGGCTGGAGAACGGTTTAAAGTTTAGCCACTACGATGTCGGGCAATGGGGCTAAAAGGAAAAAAATCAACCCTAAAATACTTTCAGTTTATTATCAACTTGTGACACATTACACACATTATGTGCGATTTTGTAATTAAGTGTATCCTGGGGGTGTCAATCGATTGAAATGAGCTTTTGATTTCAACTATCAAAATCAAAAGCAGGATCGGCGATTCCCCAAGTATTTTTTTCTACTTCCAACCCCGCCTTCTTGCGCACATCCGGATAAAAAAAAAAAACAGCGTAGCTTACCGGCTGGTAGCATGCAGCTAAGGACACAGGGTAACGTTAGCTTAGCGGTAGCCTGCAGCTTCTCTTTGCCAGTCACTGCGGCCACTGTTGGAGTCGGTGATGACGGAGAAACAGCAGAACTTTAAAATCCTTCTGCTTCCATGAAGTCACCGCGGTGGCTACACGTTGCCTTCCCCGTGAGTGAGTCATGTAAACACACAACTAAGGTAAAGCATGTGAGCTCCGACGAAACTCCATGGTGCTCCATGTGCATCTTGTTAAACTAATGGTGCATTAAATTGCACTTTGTTAATTTTGAGAAACTCAAACTGTTGTGTGTCACTGCTGAAAAGAATGTTTAAATCCAAAATGGAATTGAATTGTGACCTAAAAAAAGTCAAATCGAATCGTGACAACCCTAGTTTATCCACTTTCCCTTGTTATCTTCACTTCCTAAATTTCCCAAAAGGATATTAGCATGTCCAAACAGAGAGCGTAAAAGAGTTACACAAAAAGAGGAAATAGTTGGAGGCAAAAGCAACATAATTAGATTCCTTTCTGTATGACTGTTGAACAACAAAGCATGGTTGTTCTTTAATTCTGCAGGACTGACACTAAAACGTATCTCAGTCTCAGCTGTGTTAAAAACATCAGAGATACAGAGACTGTATTTGTGCTTAATATCATTCTACACATACCATTGACAAGACAGTAAGACAAGAATAAGGAAAACTAACCACCAAACAACGAAGTTGACACAGAAATGCACGATTGGGTGGATTTTTCTCTACCAGTGCCCTGCCCAACCCCATCACTCTGAACCATTTCACTGTCATTGATACACACAGTTGCCATGGAAACAGTGCATTATGACACCTACCTAAACCACTTTGTTTCATCTCGGGAGATTGACGTGAGCATAACGAAAAGAGGCGATAACTGCCTACTTTGGAGGATGAAGTCTCTGACAGAACCTGGTGGAAAATAACGCGACCACACACACACACACACACACACACACACACACACACACACACACACACACACACACACACACACACACACACACACACACACACACACACACACACACACACACACACACACACACACACACACACACACACACACACACACACACACACACACACACACACACACACACACACACACACACACACACACACGTCAGTGGTAACAGGGCAGCTGCAGTGTATTTGGTATCATGCAACAGTCTCCAGTGCTGGCTGCTAGTTTGCATGACCTTCAACAAGAAGAGCGGCCAAAACCACAGAAGAGAAGCTCTGGGTCGATAAAACACACTGATTATATAAGTAAATAAACAAATACACCAGCTAAACAGCCCAATGTTTAAATGTTTGACAGTGGTTTCATGGATAAAACTAACTCTAATAAATAAACTGATTTTAGAAGTAGGAGTAATGAGCCTGCTTCCTCAAAGACTAGGTGGCTTAGTCTGCGTTAATCAGACCTTATTTGTATAGCAGTTCTCATAGATATAAAATGTAAGACAAAGTGCTTCACAGAATAAAACACTCAATATTAACAGCATTCACTAAAAATAAAAAAGCCAGAGCTGAGGAAATGCTGTCTTAAATCTCATAATTTTACAGCGAGGTATATACCAACATACACCAAGAAGTAAAAAAGGCTCAAATGCATCGATGAAAAGACATAAATAGATAAATAAACATAGCTAAATTAAACACCAGGCTAAAAAGTTAGGAAGGCTGTTCCAGAGGTGTGGACCATAGTAACAGAAAGATGGCTCACTGTGGGTGTTTGTTTTGACTTTAGGGTTAAATAACTCATATGCTAAAAGCAAGTATGATGAATAGATAGAGCATTAAGAGCTTTATGAACTAATAAAATGAACGTAAAAATCCATTTTAAAGCAAACAAGAAGCCAGTGAAGAGACTTTAAAATTGGTGGAATGTGTGCACTCTTTCTGGTCCTAATCAACACATGTGCAGCCGAGTTTTACAGTAATTGTAAATAAACTATATTCTTTTTAGGGAGACCAGAAAGGAGAGCATTACAATAATCGATCTTGAAGGTAATAAAATCATGCATTACTGCCTCTGTATTATATGACTAATGTCTATCTGTATATATATACACACACACACACACACACACACACACACCGTATATACTGTAATAATATTTGCTTGATTAACTGATTGATTGGATTAGTCTGCATCACCTCCATGGATCCAGTCTTATGATTGCGTATGAGTGGGGACCGCCTCTGAATGGTGATTGGCTCAGACAACGGCACGGCACGGTCGGTCTCGTCTCGTGAGAGGTCCTCCAGGCTGCCGGGGTCGGTCTGTTTCTGCCCGTTCTGAATGGAATAAGAAGACAGAATACAGTATTCTGCTATCTGCAGAACACGAACATGGCAAAATTGCTTGGTTGGGATTCTACCTGGCGGGCTACCTCTGCAGAAGCGGGCCTGAAGCCAAAGCCGGTTGGTGCGTTCTCCTCCTCCTCGACGCCTTTGACACCGGGGCTGAAGTGAAGCTCCACGTGGAAGCGTTCCTCTGAGGAGATGTCCTTCAGAGGGAAACAACGGAGAGGTTATTACTCGATATATTATCTCAAAAAGGATACCTACGTTGAAAAATACATTTTCTGATATTTTGAGGAATATCAAAAATTCTCTCAATTGTTATATTTTGCAAGTAGCCATACAAGAACGTTGTCTGAATATACCTAGATGTACACTTTAAGCTGGCAAAATTATGATTTAAATCAGAAACTATCAGATAATGGAGTAAGTGCACAAGGGTAAAAATCTGAGTGATTGGTTCTTAATAATTGGTGTACCAGTCTAATAACAGGCAGATTTACGTAGTAGGTGCTTCAAAATCTCAGATTATCTCAGATATTCAACCTTTAGAATTTAAATATTGAAGAGCTAGTGTCCTTTTTGGGTCAAGTATGTCTATTCCTTAAAAAACGTCAGACATGTGGACAAACAGGCAAGTGCCTGCAGGATGACACAATGTCATAGAGGCCATGTGCCAAGGCAACTGCACAAATAGTTAAAAAAATGACGTCCCATAGCGTGCGACGCGAGTAGCCAACCACTATTGTTTGGTGAGTGTTCGTTGGAACTGACTGAATGGAGTGGTGCGCTGCAAGTGAATTGCACATTGGGATACATAAAGTGTCTGAACTGGAAAAGAAACACTACCTTATTGTTGTCTTCATAGAGCATAATGACAATCTGAGTCATGTAATTGAGTTCAGAGACAGCACTGAGGTAATCCATGGCACGCTTCCACTGCTGGTCCTTCTCCTCCTGTCAAACACACAAATAACACACAAAAAACCTCAGTTTCAACTTCCACCCCCATCTGAGAAACAGTCAATGTTCTGTAGGATTGATATTATATTACTTACATTGAGCAAGCCTCCATAGCGGAAAATGCTGAGCAGGGAGTGGACGTGACTCTCACTGGTGAAATATAAGCGTGTCCTGACATGGCGCCCAGGGGACATCACTCCGCGAGAGTACCTGCAAACAAGACACCACTGTACTAGATGCTCCCAAAAAAATGTCAACAGTCAGTCCAAAGACTTGCATCAAGTCTTCCCATCTAAAAACAGCCTTGTATTGAGTTCAATTGACTCACAGAGGGTGCAGTTTGTTGACAGACTCGTCCTCGTGGGTCCTCTGTAGGTCAAGCTGGATCTTTCGGACCAGTGGGAGGCAGTGGGCGTATGCTATGTCCAATTTCTCTACTCTATTTATGCCATATTCCTGCAAAACGAAAAACAGAACAATGTGTTATTGGCCAAACGTTGTGGGTGTTATTTTCTTGTTTCCCAGAAAATAGAAACCAGAGCCCGACCGATAAAGGATTTTTGAGGCCAATACCTTTACAAATATTTGGTTATTTAAAAATCAGATTTTTCGATATATTGGCTGATATTTATTTTTTTTTATCCAGAAAAGCGTTACAAAACAAACCGATTAGTTATTTGTAGTTATTTATGAGTACTCACTAAAATAATATAATAAGTAGTTTTATTGTCAGAACAGAACAGAACAGAGGAATATCAAAATATTTGAATGATAAGATCATTGTTTGTCTAAAAATACAAACTTAAGATATGAAACTTAAAGTCCTTTAAAGCCAACGATCAAAACGTGGTTTTCTATTTAAAATTACATATATTTTAAAAAATAAATAAATGCAGATCCCGATAGTTTGGGAAATGCCCAATATCGGCCGATAATGTCGGTCCACCGATATATCTAATAGAAACCGTTAATTGAGTAATCATATTCGGGTATAAATATATCACCACTTCAACAAATGGCAGGTCTTATAACTGTAAATAAATATTTAATTTTTCCCCTTTTATTTATGCTTCAGCATTGTTACCACATTCTCCTGTGTCATGTTTATGATTCTTAATTGTGAAAGACTTTGTAAATGACAAGTTTTTATGGAAAGAAATCAAAAGGTTTGTTTGTTTGAGTTAAAAGTCTTCATTTTTAAATCTAGCCACTGTGCTTTCCTCTTGGTTCTCTAAGCGTAGCTAGAAACAAAAAACTGTAACAATCCTTAATAATGTTTCTTTGCAGTGGTCCAGCTGTTATATTTCTGTAGGTTTTGGTAAAATTCTGATTGTTTGTGTTTTATTTGTGGTTTTAATTTACTTATTTTTTTGTTTGTAACACTGTTGATTGTCGGAGATAAATAATAAAATGAAATGAAATGTAACACCTCTCTCTCTCCCTCTCACACCCACCTGTGGGATTACGATGTCAGCCAAGGCTCGAGACAGTCTGAACAGCTCCAGAGTGTCCTCCAGGCCCAGAGTAGCATTGTGGATCACATCGTACTTCACACAGTCATAAATGTCAGGTATTTTACTAATGTCGTAGCGGCCGTTCTTCATGCGGAAGTCTCTCTCAAGTTTGGACCAGCGCTGCAGCATGAGCTCCAGTGTCTCACTGTGGTACAGCTGCAGGTCTGGTGAGAGGGCATTTGACATTGCATGTAGTACTAAGAAATCAAACTCACTTTGACTTTGATAGAAATTAGTTCCGTAGTATTGTGATATTGATTCTGCAAAGACTTTTTCAAAAATCCCTTTTCACAGCTTTGAGGGCCACAAAGGAAATCAGTTTACTTATTAAAGTGGAGACAAAAAATACAAATCTTAAAACCTGTGAATATCAAACCAAAATATCTGTATATAATAGTGACGGTAATGAAATAGTGGGAAGTGAGAAAATGTTATTTTTACATCTTGGGTCATCCAACTTTCTCATTGCAACGGAAATGTTGTGTGTCAAACATAAAAAGCTTAAAACCTTGAGATCAAGTAAGAGGATTTTGGCTCACCAGCTGACTTGGGGTCCTCCATCCTTTTGCGGATCTGGGAGGTAAGGCTCTGAATAAGGGCGTAGACCTGGTCACATGTGGCCACTGGGTTCTCAACTATCTTCATTGAGTTCACCAAAGAGGCACTACAGGTCGGGGCCAGCTGTCACACACACACATAAGAGAAAAAAGCACAAAAGGACTTTTATTGAATAGCCAATTATACAGAACAAATTAATACTGAGTGCATTCACATGACAAAGACCTCAAAAGCCCAAGGCTGCTAAACCTTTGTCATTTGATTTAACAGGGCAAAATGAAGATATAATTAATCTGCAAACAGTTAGCTCAAGAAATACAATCCATTCTGCTTCCATTATAACAGGTTAGTAATCCTCTAAATGATCAAAAGAGATATGGTCACAGCCAATTAGGTACCCAGGTTTAAAGCCAACATCCTGTCACTACACATCACCCCCTCAGTCTAACAATTACTGTGGGAAACTTTTGCCAACAAAAATTTCCTTTGTAGGTTAAGTAGAGAAGCAAGAATACATTCATATTTAAAAATTCAGTTTTAAGCACTTGCGTTTTACCACAGAACAGTGGTTGAGCGCCTTAATGGCAGATTAACGAGCTAGGTATTTAAACCCAATGTGTGAAAATCAACAAGTTTTTTTATATCATCTATCAGGCTCTGGTTCAACACTAGTGGCAATCCCAAGAGTTAGTTGCATTAACAAATGTCCTTCGCTTGCTGTGTTCCAGGTCAAATTATAACCTCTTTTTAAAAAGGTAAATCTCATTCCATGCCTCCCAGTGAATAACAGACGGATCTCTTAGCTGCAGTTAATCTGTAAATGATTGCACTTGAACAGTAGTGTGTTGAAAATGCTCCAGCCAGGCTCTTGAAAACACAGTCACATAAAAACGTAATGACACATGACCTCACATGTGCTTCCTGAGCAAAAACCACTGGCTGTACAAAAGTGCACACAAGTCTTGCAATTTCCAACAGTGTTTGTCAAGGTTGTTTTCCTGCTCAGGCCCAAACAGACCAGACAAACGTTTAGCTGGGAGTGTTCAACATAGTTAGCTAATCACCCTGTCAAAGTCCTCGTCAGTGAAGTCCCTGTCCCTCTGCAGGATCTCGTGGAGTCGGGCCTTGACACGGTGCTGGCAGCTGCTCAGCGAGTCGCTGTCGTTGTCCAGCAGCCCGTTCATGTTGGCGCTCTTCACCATCTGCACCAGGATGGGTGTCAGCTCACCCTCCAGAGCCAGCAAACCCTGCGCAAACGTGTACACGCACACACACAGTAATCTGGGATTTGTTTTTGGTAACATCTTTGATGCAAAGTGGTAATTTGATAATTTGTCAAGTGTTGGTGATACTTTGATGTCTCTAAAATCCCAACTAGCATCAGCTGTGGTACTGGGACTAAGGAGACCAAACACAATGACATTTTGTGACACGACTTTGTCAAGACACATTGACAAGTTATTTCTACACTTTATAAATATAATATTTCACAGTTTAGTTTAACGGTTCAGTCATTTGAACATAACTCAGCAGTCCTTTCTATCTTGGAGAATGTTGCTTTCTTTTTCAGAACACCTACTTTCTTTTGTGAATCTCTCCCCTTTTCTGTTAAAGTCATTTGAGATTTTGCAGGTGGCGCTGCTTTCTTTCTATTCAACTAGGTTGTTGATTCCAGCCTGTTTTAACTATACTTTTTGTTAATTAATTCTAGACTCCCACAGATGTTGACATTTCTGTAAACAAAGATTCCCCACCTGTAATTTTCTTTTTCAGGAACGGCCAGATGAATATAAAGCTGACTAGTACAACCAGTCTAATCTGCTGGTCACTGAGCAGCTCCACAAGAGCAGTTGGTGTTAATGGCCTTGCTTAGGGACATCTCATTGGTGGTAATGTCAGAGGGACAAGCACTGCTTTTCACTCTCCTTAGCAAGATGCATCCTGCCGGGGACTGAACTGTGATTGTATATAAAATAGGTAACCCCTTATTTTGGTGGTTATAAAAAAATTCAAAGGTTTGAACTGGCCATGGACTGAATCCTTTTTGTGTGTATCCACGATGACACAGAGCAACAGTAAAGAAACGTATGGAGAGCTTAGAGCACTGGAATACCAGTCTGGCTATCACCAGACTAAGCTCAATCTATTAAGATTGAACATTAGTCTAGGGAGTCTGCTTTGTATTTTCTACTGCACAAGAGACATGATCAACGGGCATAGTTCAAATGTACGTAATTGGATAGTTCTTCAACCAATCAGACCAACGATCCGGGAGATCGATCTGGGTTTACCCAGCCTTCAGGAATACTGCACACCTTTGCGAAAGCTGCGGCCGTCATCTGCACCCTGCCTTCGTCAGATGCATATATCTTCAGGTCGTGTCTGTAGGTGCTGTGTAACCGCAGTAACCCACAGCCTGGAAATCCAGCATAGTCTCCTACAAAAACAGTGCCAACAACAACTTTAGTGAATACACAGACCTTGCTGCTTAAAAAGTCACTGTAAGCCTCGTGCACTTTTATGCTTAACGAGTAGTTTGCAATAATGTCACCACCTTGCAATCTCTTTTCTCATAAACCTCTACAGTGTCTGAACAACAAGGTCGCTAGCTGAACTCTGTGACCCATCAGCAGCTGGGTTACAACACCCCGTGCTTTAATGGGAAGCAGGGCCTGAAAAGAATTTTTTTTAACATCAGCCACTGTCACTTTTTACCAGCCAGTTTTTGTTTGCCTCATAAAAGGTGAAAAACAGGAATTGCTATGTCTCTATGATCCTATTCATGATAGACTACGTGCTGTAGTAGGGGGGCCGTAAGCAACTGCGTACCCTGCTTACCAATAGTTACGCTTCTGTATCACTCAATTCTCATTGGCTACCTGCCAATGTGGCAGGTAGATGGACAGTGTTGCCCGCCAATTGCAAAATGTACCCGCATTTGGCAGGTGGGCGGGTGTTCCTTTCAGGCCCTGATGGGGAGTGTCCCTTTTCTTTGTTAACAGCTCTGTCCTGATGTCTTGTGTTCTTTGGTAAAAGAGCCTAAACAACCTTTTTGTGTTGTTGTTTTTTACTTTTATGTCTTACCTTATATGTTTTTTCTTTTGCAGATTTACTATAGGTTGATATAGATTATATGTGACTGTAAACCATTAATACAATATTTATAAGAAACATGTGTTTGGTACATAAACACACAAGTGAAATGGCACTTTTGACACACGTTTTAACACCTCTTTAACCAACTCTGAGCAAAGATAAATTCCATTACTGAAAGTATATGGATATGATCCTGGACGAGCAGGTGGGCATTTTTTGAATTATTTTAAATAAGAGCTACAGCAATTAAATACTGTTTGCTTTCAGAATGAAAACACGGTTGTGTCTCTCACCTTGACCCCCGGGGTACATACAGCGGAAGGCCCTTCCCAGCTCCTCGGCCTGAACTCTGCCAGCAGGAGTCAGCTCTCCTCCCCATTTCAGCACCAGCAGCAGAGACGGACCTTCTTTACGTGTGTCTGAAAACCAAATCCACAGGACCGTGGATAAGCCTCAGACTTCACTATTCTGGCCAGCCTGAGCTTGGCAACATACTATTTTGAGGTGAAAAATGGCATCAAGATCTTCCTACCTTCTTCCTCACTTGAGGTTTTGGGCTGCCCATGGGGCAGGTAAGTTAGTTGCACTTTTCTGTTGATCCCCGAGAAGTGTCCGTACCTTTATCAGCAATAAAATAATGTTGGGCATTTAAAAGGTTTGAGAAGGACAATTGCCTTCTGCGTAGGGGCTGTTTAAAAGGACATGAACTGAAACCTTAACAGCCACAGAAAACGGCTCTTGGAGGGGTGTATAGCAGACGGTGACCTTTAAAAATGAGCACAGCAGGAAGCTAAAGACAAAAGGAATCTCTGTCCAAATTACTTTCAGGAAACTCTACAGAAGGTGAGATTCAGAAAGTGAGGCTATGAATATAATACCAAATCAACTTAATCATTTTACATCATACTTGACCAAACACTGGACTTCTTGCATAATTTCAAAGTTCTCTAAACAACCATTATGGTTTAGAAATAATCTAGTTCATGTTTGCAGTCTATCATGGTTGAAAACAATTTTCTGAGATGACCTAGAATTGAATTAAAAGAATATGAGATCAGGGATTAGTGGTGAATAAAGTGACCCAGTTCACTTCACTCACATTTCCAGAACGGTCTTCAGTTGCTCTAGTTTGGACTTCTTCTCTTCTATCTCGCAGTCATTGTGCTGTCCCAGTTCTGCTAACAACTGCCGTGTGATGTCCAGCACCTCCTGTTGAGGTTTAGAGTAACAAGCTTACACACAAAGTCAATCACACACAGGCTGGGAGATATACGAGTCAGGTATTACAAGGTAAAAGCCTACACCATGCCTTTTTCGGATTTATTGTTACCTGCAGTTGTTTGGGCTTCTTCAGCTTTAATTTCCCCGTTTTGTATCCTCCATATTTTTCAAATAGATCAAAGAACCTGGATGAAACAAAGGAAAACTTCAAATTAATCAAAAAGGTCTTTTAATTGGTCTAAAAAAAAAGAGATAAGCTAGAGATAACCTACATGGGGTTGCGAACTTCCATCTTCATCTTTTGTTTGGGCGTTCTGTCACCATGTCGGATGACAGCGATGACACAGCGAAGCTCCATCCTGAAGAGTGCAAGAGTAAGTTAAAATCAACAGTAACATGCCATAAATGGAATATACTTCCATAAATCAACACAAAAAATCTTGCAACTGTGAATGACTTTTTTTACAAATACGTTATTCAGTTCCTTCCTAAATCCTAAACTGTGCAAAATGTTGTGAGAAGACAACCTTAATCTTAATAAATTAGAAAAAGACAATTAAGATTGGTGCAATTTGCAAGAACAATACACTAAAGTGTGATGTATGCTTCTACGCCACACCCCTGCTCTGCAAATATACTGCTAAACTAGTTTGACTGCTGTTACCAGGGATGTGATTAGCAAAGGTCCAAAAAACAGGTAAATATATGGAGTGTTTCCATCAAACCGTGTCACAAACTAAATACCACCATTCCCTGATTGTTTATACATCATCACACTCTCATATATTATATTGCTCTTTGTTTGTTTTACTTGTGGAACTTGCAAGAAGCAATCCTGCTACACATCTAGTCCCTCACATAGGGCTTAATATTAAGCTTTTACATGTTTTTGGAAGGAAACTTGGGGGTCCTCCCTCAAGAAACTGAAGGTTTGGACTTAAAACTATGCGATTTCTATAACTATAGATACTAGACTATGGATAACGTCCAAAAAACTTAAAGACAAAACTTGCTATAGTTGAAATGATTTTTTTGGCAACCTGTAAGATAATATTCTTTAAATCAAAAGAGTAGATTTATGAAAAATGCTAAGGATTAAGCCAAAAACCCTGCCAGACGTATTTTATTTTTAAATTTTTTCTAAAACCTTGAATCATTCGTTAATCTGAACAACTACAGCTAAATTTAGGTGATTGTCAACAGTGTTTTGTTATCGTGCAGTGGTCTCTATTATGGAGATTTGCTAAGTTGCACTATCAAATCAATCCGGTTGGCTAAAGAGTTTGATAGTTCGCCAACAGCGACATCTGATTGGATAGAAGCAAACAACGCTTTAGCAGATTGTTTTTTTTACGAAGGAAGTCATAGCTTCCACAGACTACAGAAAAATATTTAATTTAAAGGATCTACATGATTCAAGTGGGTTATGTTTTTTTATTCTGGAAATTCTGAAAAATTCGAGTTAATCCAGAAAAATCCCAACCCTGTATTATGACTCACATGGTCCCTGATGTAGTGGGAACAATGGGGATGTCCTCTGCTTCAGTTGGGATGGACCAAGGAATCTGAAACTGGGGAGCAAGCTCACGCATCACGATGTTCCTAAAGAGCCATTAAGACACAAATAAAATCAGCAAACCTGAACAAGTAAATAATCAAAGCAAGATCAGGAGAAAATGTTCCAGTGGAAAAAGAATAAGAAAAAAATGTAAAAGTACCCGAGGATCTTGGCACAGTCGTCATAGTACTTCATTGAGTTCTTCACAAAACTGAAACCATTGACATCACAAACATAGGAGTGTCCGTTGGCTCTGAGAAGATCGAAGCCACACACAGTTTGCTGCAAAGAGAGGAGAGGAGAAGACATTTTCTTTAACTGAGGTTGAGATGCAACAGTGTCTGCAATGCACCCCCACGATTAGGTTGGGTATTGTTGTTGTTGTTTTTTTCCAATACAGGTGCTAAAACAACTTTGTTTTGAAGTTTTAAAATGATGCAGTGCCTAAATGGTGCCTGAACCAACAGCTGCAACATTAAAGAACATTTAAAATGGCAACAATAACTTATTTCACCAGTCAATTGTTGTTTTACAAAAACAATAACCCCTAGATGGCAGAAGGGTACTCTACAACAGCAGCTTGAGCTTCCCAAGGAGCACCAGAATAAACCGTGAGTTTACAAGGTGCACTTAAATGGCATATTGGCAGCGGGTTTCAGTACTCGATCCTAAAAAAGAATCAAGACAATGCCTTTGCTTACCTTGAATGCTAGGCAGACTTTACGGGCCACCAGTTTCTCCATGGCAGAGAGCATGACGGGGTAGCGGACCTCCTTGCCCTCGCTGTCTCTCTCCACCTTTCCGTCCAGAGCAGGGGACTTCCGGGCCTCAGCATGAGCATAGTCAGGCCCCACAGTGTACACCTGAGGTCACATTAAAAACCACCAGACACCCTCTTAATCTAAAAGTTTCTCCTATGGGTTTCACTGACAAAAACAATGACTGTTCCATAACACAAAAATTACCATAATGAGAGCTGTGAACTGGGAGGGGAAGTGTTTTTTTCTATTCTGTATTACTATTCCAACTTTTCCTTTAAATAGCAACCTTTTAACGATGATACTTTACATAGAAACACATGGCCCGCCCGGGTTGTTAAAATAACAACCCTAAGATTTATCGTTAACTTTGGCATGGTGGCCTACACTGTAATCATACCAAGATTCTAAGCTTGATGATTGGGTGTTTTATGTTCATAGGCTTGTACCTTCAACTTCTTTTTATCAAAGCACCAAATACTTAGTGAAAACAGTTGTTGATCTTTTGTACTGATGATGCAAAGGGCAGTTTCATGCCAATCCACATGCCAACAGGGAAAGTAAAAAGTGACTTTTGCTTCCAAAATCAGTGGTTTTCTTTGATTATAATAACCAGTCTGTACTCTACCTTGACATCTGTGCCATCTGTTGGCATGAACTCTTCATAGATGTAAGAGCCCGTCTTCCTCACGCTGCTCTCTGGCGAGTACACACTGCTCCGACTCCCAATCTACACAAACCACAGTGAGTGAAAAACGTTATTCTGCCTTTCACCAGTGCAACTGTGCACTCTGAATGGTCTCTATACAATCCATCCCAATCTGAATTAAAGGTTGCAGCTCCATGTCCAACAAAAGCCTGCCCGATTTATGATTACACTCTTTCTCTGCATAGCCATAAACTCATGTACAAGACAAGCTATTAGGTGGTGCAGGTTGCTGCCTGGTGTGTTTAAGATCTGTTGGTTAGCAGCTGCTGATATTAATTAATACACAGATAAAAGGAAGGTGTACATGAAAGATGTCAAGACCACCCCTGAGACTCTAACACTTTTCTAGTTTTTTCCTAGAAGTCATATCAAAGCCCAAAGATGGTGTGAGAGATTAATGGTGTGTCACTGTTAATCACTTTGTGTGCAAAAGTAGCCAATAGCGACTTTCCTTTTTTAGTTACATTACCAAGTATTAAAGGAGAATTCCTGTCGATTTCAACATGTAGCTCTGTTGTTTGGAAATGTGGAGTGCTGTCAGTGGCAAGAAAAACGAAACCAATCGGTGCCGTCTACACCGTTTTATCCTCCTGCTAGAGTTAGCACCCAACAGGCTTAAACAGGGCAAGTTTTAAACATGTTTTTAGACTCTTAACATGTTCAAAATATCATTAAAAGATCCTACCCATGTGCAGTGATTCCTTACGCCGGCAGCCGCAGGTCTAAAGTTACCTAGTCCCACTGTTGCTTAGTTACCTATGCACATGCTCAATAGCTCTTGAACTCTTGTAGCTCTGCTGGCTCCACTGTGGTGCCAGGTTACAACCTGTTACTACATAGTCATTACTAAGGACATATCAACGGCAACTCTTTTTTTTGTGAAAAGATTCATTTTGGGATATTGGATTGTATGAGTTTGACAATCGACTAGTGTGGACTGTGGAGCGGAAAACAGGAAAATAACTAGAGATATGGATTAACAGAACTTTTAGGCCTTTCTGTCACATCTACTGCAGTCAGATTTGCTGTGTTCCCTCGGAAGGGAAGGTGGTGTTGACAGTTAAGGATGTTACAGGACATTTTTTGTAGATGCCCGTTCCATCCCATCTTGCCACTGACTTTTCTTAACTG
This sequence comes from Etheostoma spectabile, assembly GCF_008692095.1. NCBI lineage: Eukaryota > Metazoa > Chordata > Actinopteri > Perciformes > Percidae > Etheostoma > Etheostoma spectabile. The sequence continues at coordinate 30,525,774 of NC_045733.1, read as the reverse complement.
TAGAAGTGTTGGATTTATAGGCTGAAAAAACAAGCCACAATGGCCAAAGCAGGGACCTTTCTGAAGAGTCGCTGGCTGCCACCACCAGCTGAGGTGGGGTAGTAGATGTAGACGTTGTGGTCTTCAGCGCAGACAGGCTTCTCAACAAAAGGCTTCTGGAATATCTCTCCGTTCACCTCCACATGGTCCTCTCCTTCCACCAGGTTACACTCTGAGACACACAGAGAAAATTATTCTGTGTGCCCCTTTCATTACCCCCTAAAATATACACAGATGACACCTGGCCCCCTCAGAGTGAGTGTACTCTTGAGCCGTGTGACGCAGCTCTGCACTCTCAAACATATGACGCTCAATGATTCATACTAAAACATGAATTGCTGTCAAGGAAGGCAGAGACATAAAACATCTGATAGTTGTCGCTACATCACTGTGTAAACACAGGATTTTGAATGGCAGACGCAGCTTATCACAGCACTTAGGTATGGTACACTTGCAACTGCTTCACATTTGATACTATATTTATCCTCAAGCTGAAATAAAACCAATGCAGTCTTAGATTAATGGCCTTGGGATGCTGCATGAACAAGAGGCTGTTTTTCTGCAAGCTTTTTCTGGAGGAACAAAAAGCTTTAGGCATCAAATGAAAAATAGAGTAAATACTGTCCAATTTCTATTGTATTTCCCCATGTACTGTTAACGGCAGTAAAGTAAAAAAGAGCTACATCAATAAAAAAAAAAAAAAAAGTATTGTA
>NC_045733.1:30524061-30525012 GCF_008692095.1 Etheostoma spectabile | reverse complement strand
CTAATAGGCCTGCAGACTGACCGTCTGGTTTATCTGGGTCGCGGTTCAGCACAGCATAGCGTGGTAGATCAATCCCTTCTTCCTGCAGGATGCGATACACCTCTCTCCTGTTAACAAATAAATAACACATGGTTATTCTATTCTCAAGGCTCACTTTGCTTTACATGCACAATATACCCAATAATGGAAATGTACACTTAGCGTTATGTCTGAGTACCTGTCCTGTATGTAGTACTGCATGTTCAGGTCATTGAGGAGCAGAGGGTTTCTCAGTTTGGCGTAGCTCACTGCCTTATCCAGGGGGAATCCTGGTTAACATGCAGAGAAATGATTCACTAAACAAAGCTCATAGATAATACGATGTTAACAACAAGGGGAAAAAAACAATCTCAGAGTTATGGCTACTGAGACAATGTTAAAGGAATACGCCACTTTTTGTTGAAATAGGGTTATCCACCGTCTCCTCTATATTTATATAGATGGGAAAACACATTTTCTTCTCGCGGTTTTGACAAAAACAAAACCTACTACTAATTACTTCTTGTGGCCCGTGTATTCACAACAAGTACAAATTGCAATGCAGATTAGGACTAGACAATTTTCTAGGCAGATACTGACTTGGGACTATATTAGGTGGGAGTAGGCTACAGCCGAAGCACTGCTTTTTGGGCGCAGAGATATCACGAAGCAACACTGTGTGATACAGCTCTAATTATGGTCAATCTATCCCGTAAAATAACCACGCGTCATGTTTACAATAATCACTTACTCTGTGGACAGCTATTTATTGGGTCCACTTGGCTTTTTTTCTAGCTGACTTTATTGCATAGAAAAACAAAGTTGAGGACTACAGGATGGATCAACGCCGAGAAATCCTCGGTAGCAGTGACACAACTTCAACTATAGTCTACTTCTACCCATTAATGTCCCAAATCAATATCTGCCTAGGAA
>NC_045733.1:30504428-30524051 GCF_008692095.1 Etheostoma spectabile | reverse complement strand
CTTAATCTGCATTGCTATTTGTACTCATTCTGAATACTTAAGCGCCAACAAGTAATTAGGTTTTGTTTTTGTTGCTGGGTCACTTTTACTCATGACATGCTAACCGGCAACATAGGATTCTATTCACTACGCTAAGCTAAGCTAGCGGCGGCACTGCCGGACCAACACAACGCATGCACTGAGACAAAAATGCATTTGACCACCTATATAAACATAGAGGAGACGGTGAATAACCCTATTTCAACAACAGTGGCATATTCCTTTAAGAGAAAATACAAGCACCTGAGATACTGTAGACTCCCATTGAGAATGACTGAATGAAAAGAATGACTCTGTTGGCCTAACCATAATGCTGACATTGTGTTACCAGAAAGTTTAGTGTGTTAATGATTGGGCAGTTAATGAGAAGCCCAAATGAACACACAAACAGTATACAGCATATGCAACATGTGGATTTGATTTTGTATGATGCTGCTTTTAATTCAAGACGTACACATAATGCTTCTCTAGGAAATACGCTCAACATATTTCAAATAAACACAGTCCCCACAGGATTCTCCATGTTAAATTGAAGACTTTTTAAGACCTTTTAATTACCACCTAGAATGAAATTTGATGCCAACTTCACTGCTATATAATGTAAAATCAGTGTGGATTTTAAGCCTGAGAAAAAAAGATTTGATCAAATAAGGTTACTCAAATTTAATGAAACATGTTTTGTGAAGTGTTTTTGTACTCTAACAACATAAAATATAAGTTGCATTAAGAGCTCTTAGGCTATGAAACTAAAACAGGAGGTGTCGTAGGAAGCAGTAAACATCTTTATGAGGCAAAGGGTGAACTAGGGAGACACATGAAGAAGACATTGTGGTGATTTAACCTAAAACACAGATGACTTTTACGAATGCGTAGGAACTGAATAAACATCCAGATAAGCAGTCTTTGCCTACGTGGCGAATCATTGTCTATGTAATTTTCCCATCACAAACTAAAAACACAAAACAATCTAACAACAAGTACATTTTAAACACACACAAAATATTTATTTATGATATTTAAGACCAAAATAAAACGTAATATTTTGAAGAACTTATTTTTAGACTAAATTTAAGTCTATTTATAATACTTTTAAGACCCCGCGGGTACACAGTAACAAAGGAAAACACACAGAAATCCCTATGTGTGTATTGTCACTTTGTCAGTATGCCTGCATGTGTTTTTGTTACCCTTGGAGTGGAAGGAGATGAGGCAGTCACACAGAGGCCATTTGTCGACCGGCTCGTTGAGGATGGCGTCCTCTGGGAAGATGACCACAGTGATGTACTCAAACTTGCAGAGCCTCTCCAGGATCTGGGTCATTGGCTTAGACTTGGACTTCTTCATCATGCAGCAGATCCCCACCACGATCTCTCGTTCCGGGGGCTTAATAAGGGAGAGAGAGTGAGAGACCAACATTTCAACGGTCTGACTGAGGAAGCAAGAGAGACAATGGCAGCTTTGTCTCATACATCTCCCATAAAACCTCTTTCTTAAGAACTGACCGAAATAGACATCTAGAGAACACAAATTTGAATGAATTTACACCGACCGTAGTCTTTAACGGTTGTTTTGTTTTAACATGTTGGCTACCATGATATGTCTCTAGCTCTATATTGTTAACTACTATCTAACTGACAAATTCACCAAAGCAACCAATGTGAGCATTAAACTAAGCAAAAGACTTTCCTCAGATTTTATGGGGGTGGACGGTCCCCAGTGGCTTTTGTCTTTTTGGTCCATTTATTATCTGCTCTAGCTTTAGACCCAAATATGGTAATAATAAGACTCAAAAATGATGTCAAACTGCTTTTTTTTAAAATCCTTTTCTTTTATACACCCACTGCAAATGTTTGGCTATATTACAGATTATAGTAAAGAGGTAATGTAGATTGACATCCCACCGAGTCTGTGTCTTCGTCGTCTTCATAGAGCTCCATGTCTGTCCTCATGATATCTTCCAGGACCTCGCTCTCATCGTCCTCGCAGCCCACGAAGAATCTAGGAGCGCCACGCCGGCTCTCGCCCGGGCTGTTGGGCACTGACATCACAGTCCCCCGCGGCAGCCCTTAGCGTCCCATCGCGCCATCGTACACCAACACACTGCCAGAGCGGGCCTGCCGATGAGAGGGCGCGAGGCCTGGGGAGAGGGACGGGTCCACCCTGCCTGGGATGGACAGCAGCGCGGCTGGATAAAGATGTGCGAGGCAGAGGAGCAGAATGAGACTGAAAGGTTATGTCGGAAATTATGGTGCGGGTCAGTCCTCTGCAGTGACGCAGTAACTCAAGATTCTCATTCTTCATTCAGCAAATTCACATCTTCTATGACTGGCCTGGGTTTCTCAAGTCTTCAGCAACTTGGAGGCTGCAGCTCCAATTATCTGATGACAGTCCTGTCCTCCATTTTGTATGCAAGACTGAGTCCTACAAGAGGAAAAAAAACAAACATTATTCATGCAAATTTGCTCCCTGTGTGAGTAATATTTTGCATTGCCTCTAATTAAATCAAATATAATCAAATTTACAATCTCAGTGCCTTTAGTAGTGCCTTTTAGAATGGTTTGCACTAAAGGAAAGAAACCCAATACCTTAAGCTTTTCTTTGTTAAAGTCTCTGCAACTAGTGCACCGGAAGTTTTATTTCTTACATAACATATAACATTATATATAATTACAATTTTGCACAATAAATGTTTTTAAAACTAGATAATACGTTTCCTTCTCTTTAAAAAAAAAAATACATTTAGCAGTTTGGCTTTCCTTAGGGTCTATGTAATTTGGTCTGAAATGGTTCTATTAAAATTTATATATTGTGATATATATCTTTATCGAAAGAGGCTGCAATATCACAATATGGACTTTAGGCCATATCGCCCATCCCTACTTAAAGCCATACAGGGAGACTTAGCAGGCCACTCTTCTACTCTACTCTGTATGTTGAATTATTGCCAACTCTTTGACAAATATCAGGCTATAGTTTTCTTCTGATTTAATTTAAATCTTGCCGTTTCCTAAACATAATTTGTTCAGTTAGTTTGTTTTGTGTGTAAAATTATGTAAACATTGAAACAAAAACACTTATTAAATCTAAATAAATAGAAAAGTTCCAGTGCAATGGTTTCTTTCCAACACAATCTCATTATGCCAAGCATTGTGGGTAACTGTAACTGTCTTTTAACTAAAAAAAGGAACACCATGTCTGACACTGCAAATCCAGGCCAACATATCATCACTTTAGGCCGAAATGGCCGTGCGCTTGAGCAATAATTACCCCTCCAGCACTTACTCTACTGTTACACATTTAACCCTGACACTGCAGTCTGGTGCAGCGAAACAGCAGGGTCCATCAGCTCCGATCTGCATTTCCATCACCACTAAACGTTAGCCAGCCAAGAAGACAGGACAGGCAGCGGCAGACAGAGCACACTCATTACTCCCTGGCACGCTATGAGACACCCATCTGAACAACAAACTGCTTCACCATCCGGCACAGTGACTCAAGGGTCATGGCTGACTGTTTGCAGTGGAAAATACTGTACTCGCAGCATAGTAGGGGTCAAAATAAGGCAATAAACAAACACAGTTGTACGAAGCCTTGGGGACCACAAGCTGATGGAACACAAACAAGATGAAAAAAAGACCAAGTTCCCCTCCACAGAATCAGCCCTGTGACCTAAAGGACGCCATACTCAGCGAATCTTCCTGTGATTCGCACACAATAGTAAAGCATACAGTATGTAACGTTTTCACTTAGAGTGGAACCATTTATTAGTCAATGAATCATTTAGTCAGTCAACAGAAAATGAATTGGCGACTCTTCCGATTAGGCAAAAGATTTACAATTGTCTGGTTTTCCTTGTCTTCTATGATAGTAAATTGGGTTTTGGACTGCAAAACCACGCAGATCAAATATGTTAACTTGAGAATATACGGAAATTGTGATGTGCACTTTTTTGCTTTTTCCCCGAGGATTAATCAAGAAAACAATCCACAGAGGAATCGATGATAGAAACTATTTGAACACTGGACAAACAACAGTTCAAAGAACTCTTTGTGACTGAAGAAGTGGTTAAGCCTACTGCTGTCTTCCAGCAATTAACTGTTCCTGGGAACGCGACAAGCGTCATCAAAAGGGGAAAAGAAGATTGTAGAAGACACTAGAGGTGGTCCGATACCATTTTTTGCTTCCCAATACCAATCCTGATACCAGAACTTGCGTGTTGGCCAATACCGAGTACTGATCCAATACCAATGTGTCATATATTTTATTTTATTTTAACAGCTGTGTACTACTATCCCTGTATGGATGTGGATCATGCAAAAGATGGATCTTTGTCGTTGGTCTGGCTCACGTTAAACTCTCAAACATTGAACGCAACAGAACTTTTGTTTTTTAATCAGATTTACAGTCAGTTATAACTGAAAAAGAACAGAAATTACTTTAACGTATATTTTCTTTAGGGCTTTATTACATGGTATTGGATCGGTGCATAAACTCCAGTACTTCCTGATACCGATACCAGCGTTTTAGAAAGTATTGGAAGCAATACTTTCTAGAAGACACTAACCGTATTTGATTCATGTATTTGTGAGGATGTTATCTTTTAATTTAAACATAGATTAGCCATTACTAAAAGTATCATGCCTTGATATCTGTGAGCAACCATTTAAGGCAACGGAAATAAAAAAACTAAAATAGCGGCATTACTTCATTATAAATGTTTAACTGTTGCCTGGTACCCACATTCAGAAATTTATTCTTGCTCCCATTTTGGCACTGAGATGATTTAAAATAAACTTTTTCCATGCCTAAGTGGATTAATGTTTCAGAGCTTGAGCATAACAGTTAATCTCTTCTATTACACCTGCTTACTCCGGCTACAAGCAGGGCCACAGCTCCCACTGAGGTCATGTCCTCTTTCGTTTTTATGGGACTCTGAGGGGTTTAGGCGCAGGGTGCAGTTCACATTCTACAAGTTTACTGTACACACGGCTGTTGTGGGGTGAAAACCCTGCATCTTGTTCTAACCTTAATCATATAAAACTGCATTTTTGACAAAATCCAGCTGATTTTGAAAGACTTTGAAAAAACTTAAACTGATCTGACAACATGAAAACCAGTTGGGTTGTCAATATCAATTCATCGGTCCGATGTTTCCCAGATTAATCGATTCATTTTTTAGTCAATAAAATGTCAGGAAACAACACAAAATGTTTTTTAACCAGAGCCGGCAATGCCTTTTGAATGTCTTGTGTTGTCCAACCAACAGTCAAAACCCCAAGGATATTACATTGGCAATTGTATAAAACAGAAGGAAAATAAATTGCAAATCTTTTAATTTAAGAAGCTTGAACTAGAAAATGTCTGATGTTTTTTGCTAAAAAGAATTACTTTAACAATTTATTCATTATCAAAATAGGCGCCGGCCCCTTTTCTGTCAATAGACTGATAAATAAATCAACTAATGGTGAAGCTCTGAAGCAAAAACAAAATGGAGATGCAGGGCTCCAGACTGCGACCACATGGTTGCATTTTGCGACCAAAATTTGAGTGTGCGACTTTACATCCAGTCGCACAAGTGTGACCAGTAAATTTGCCCCGCTTCCGTCAATGAATCCGGAATCCGTTGCAGGCCAAAGAGTGTGAGAAGGACAGGGATTGGCCAAAGTGAGTGGCTAATGTGTGGAGGGGGAGGGTCCTAGAGATAACAGAGCATGCGTAAACGTCTTCGGGAACAATGAGTGAGCAAACTATTGACTCGTTCTTCCAACCTGTGGTTAGTGGGTTAGTGCCAGAGTCTACAGTGTCACAGTTGGATGATGATTCAGAGTCAGAGGTGGGTGTGGTGAAAAAGGCTCGAACCCACCATTTTCGAGAAGACTGACTGCTAGAATTCAGCTGGTTGAGGTACTGTAAGGAGACAAACTCCATGAACTACAGTTTAAACACAATACACTAGTAAAAGCAATCTTAGCCTCAAGCATAGAGTATGCCTTGACATGTTAATGAATCTAAAAGCAACGCCGCTACCGGTTGCAAAAGCGAGCTAGCCCTCCTCTCTTTCCCCCACTTTGTTTACGTCTCAACCCGGTTTGTGTGCACTTCCGGTCGGCGGAGCTGTGTTGACAGACCTCGGCAGTGCTGTAGTGCATTCACTGATTCCTTTGCATGATTTTCAAACATCACACGCTGCTGTACTGCTCCCTCACTCAGGTGAGAGAGGTAGAAATGTGACAACAGAGAGCGGTAACTGCTTCTATGAAAAATAAATACACAGAGGATGCTAAATATATAACTATTTACCACAAAAAAAAAAAAAATAGTGCTTGTGTGAGTGTTATGAGCTCCTGTCTCTCTGGCTCCCTCATTACTCAATCTATCCCACAGTGGGTGTTAAGAGACTTAGTTAACCTAGATACTCCCCGTTCCATGGACGTTTTAACACCTTAGATCTGATTATTTCAGTGTAAACAAAAAAAGAGACAGAGAGGAAAGAGGGAGAGCAGCACTAAAAAAACAGCACATTGTAGTTTCTGTATTTATTACCAAAGCATTTATCAGTAAAACGGTTAACATAGGGGAAATGTGAAAAAATTATGTTGCAGGATGATTTAAGTTGTGCGCCCCTACATTTTTCTGTTAGGGGCTACAGTGCTTCTAGTAAAAAAAAGGTTAGTCTGGAGCCCTGAGATGCAACTGGATAGTAAAAATTGTGTTTTTTTTCATTTATAAAATCTGGTTCACAAATGGAAATGTACTAACGTTTAACGATGACACAGAGCCAAGGCTACATTTGCACAATTTAACTCAAGTCCAAAATTCCTCTGTTGCCTTTGATGTCATCTCACATTGACTTTCTGAATCTCTATTGCACCAACTTCTATTCATAAACTTGACCTTTCTCCTCACATTCTGATTTTCTCCTCTCACTAATCCCCACCTCTATACCCACCTTGAACCAGATGACTCAGGACTCCCTGCAGGGGCCGGCTCACTGTCACCGGCTCCTGCAGAGAGCTCTGCCAGGATCTGCTCCCGCCTTTCACCTAATGGACAGTGGAGCCCGAGTCTGCGCCACAACATCTATCAGTAAAATGATTTTCCATCTCTAAGTGGGTGCCACAGCCCTGTTAACTTTAACTTTATTAGGGAGACAAATATATTTTACCTGAGAGTTTGGCCAAATCTTTATTTTAAATAGCGATGTGATGAACCACAGTGAAGTGCAAAGCCTTTTTAAAAGACTCTGTGTCTTCTCATTTGACTATTTTGAAGAAAAATAAATAAAGGTTTCAGGATTTCACCAGCAGAACTTTACTACTTGCAGTGTGTGTGCAGAAATCAGAACATAGAGTCAACACTATACATTTATAACTAATGCCTAATCAAATTTAGGGTGGCTAATTTTGACACTTTTTATAGATTATTCCGCGGACTATTTTCTTGATTAATTCATTTGTCTATGAAATATAAAAAAGAAAAAAAAAGAAGTTGGAAAAAACGTCCAGCACAATTTCTTTAAGCCCAGGTGACATCTTCAAATTGCTTGTCTTTCCCAACCAATAGTTTAATAATGTTTTGTCGGTGAAATCGATCAAAAACAACTAATTAACTAATGATCCGACACTTTCTGCCCCAATTGAGTAATAGCAAGCATTAATCTAAATTAGATCGTAGTTGGTGACCGTGCTAAATGTTCTGCAGGAGAGAGAAGATGCTCATTAGGAGGCTTAGACTAATATCCTCCAGGTTATTATTTAGTATTTCTACAATGATAGCTTTGGACCTGCAGAATAGTGAGCATACACGAATTCTGATTCATTTTAAAGAAAATGTGCGTGTTGAACGAAACCCACCGCAGTTACGTAAAAACACCACTACCTGAAGAAACCCACTAATAACACATAGCTGCACCTGATGTCCCAACAGAAGAGGCTGACAGGTTTAACAGTGTGAATTTACAGCAACAAGTCCATTAACGCTATGTGCAATTATATACCGTTATTTTCGCCAAAGGGTTGCTAGAAAGGTAAGATAACTCGAAAGGTTGACCAGAATAATAAACCAATGTAATTGTGTTATTAACATATAACTAACGTCAACCGCCCAACACAGTTTACATTAGTTAAATTCCAGAATAACGTTTTTTGGAGAAGAAATTGACGTTAGCTCGCGTGCATTTTAGCAGTGATAAACATGTAAGCTAACGTTAGCTAGTGTTAGCATTCAGCTAGAACCCCGGCTGGTTCTGCAATGTAAACAAGTCTTCCAGTGCCATTTTGTCAGCATTTGAAGCAAATACCAAATGCCAGAGCAAATATTAATGTTAACGCTTAAGACTGGAAGAGGGCAGATTTCATTGCCGTTACCAGCGTAACATTAAATAATGAACTCACAGTGTGGCTGGACGGTTTGCATCGCTGCCATCAGCTCGCGTTTTTACTCTTAACAGTTATTTTGCATGTGAAACCAAGCTTATTTTGTTCAAGTTTGACGCACGGGTGATCGACGTTAAAAACAACCAATGGGAAAGGAGAACAACTTTGAGAAGGCGTGACAAAAAAGGTAAATGACCGAATAAGCAACGACCAATGTCAGTCGGTGGGCGTAACAAGATCCCAAACACAAGAAGAGCTTTAGCGGCCTCTAGCGTTGAAACTGAGACTTGCCAGCAACCACCTGTCATTGAAAATACCCAAATTAGCCTGCAGCCAAAACAATTACTAGATTTAATACAAATTTGACACCTACAGCTACTTTTCAGATTAGGATTACACATTCGCCATGATGACCTTAAAATACAATGAGTTTTCATTATAAGTAGAAATTGTATGTGGCAGTATCTATAGTTGTTTTGCATGAAGACAAATTCATTGGATGTGCAAACCTACGCGGCAATAAAGCTGCTTCTGATTCTAATAGTAGTAGTAAGGCACTTTTATGTGTATCATGCACACACAAGTGTCCACATGGACTTAAAACTACACTTTGCAGTGGCGCAACATTTGTCAGAAAAGAAGATATACAGTAATACAAACCTGGTCACAAATAAGAAAAGAACATGACTTCTTACGTGAAATATTACATTGCAGACTAGAACCCAGTCTCTTCTCAAGACCTCAACACAAAATTTGATGGACACTCTACTAAAAAATGTATTGCTCCATAAATCGTCATATAATGAGCAACACAACCACAGAATGGCCTTCAGCCTCCCGTAAATCACATACCAAACAAAGCCTTTCCTCTTCAGGAGGACCATTAGGCGTGGCTGTTTCTGACTGATGGTAGTGTACCTGAACACAACTGTGCACACAGAAATCTTTAATTTTTAAAGAAATTCTGCTTCCCATACAATAAGGTTCTTCACTATTCTTCTTCACTATTGTTGGAGACAATGTGTTTGTAATTTAGGTTTGGACCAGACATCAACAGACCATCTTTGTGCTGAATATTACTCTGGAGCCTTTGCAGACATTTCAGAAGTCTGTTTCAAAACTGAAACTTCTTTGGAGGTTATACAGCCCAAACATAATAAAGAAATACATTGTTATATTATTATTATCATTATGCGTCTTGATCCCAGAGGGAAATTCACAAAATACCCAGCAGTATATAAAGTACTTAAAACAGCTCCACCTTTAGCTGCAACATTAAAGTAAAGAACACATCACCGCATCAATAATTATGATCTAATTATATCATATTCTGCATAACGAGTACTTTTACTTTTGGTTTCTTTTTCTTTATATTTTGATGCTAATACATTTTAAACTTTGATTTAAGTAGCCTCACCTTTTGAATGCAGAACTTTTATTGTAACAGAGTAGTTCTACACTGTGGTATGGCTACTGTTACTTAAGTAAAGTACATGAGTACTTCTTCCACCACTGTGCTACAGTACTCCACACAAACCCTCGGAGCAAGCATAATTAAAGGCAGGGTTGGTAATGTTGAAAAGCTAGCAAGGTTTGGAAGTAGCATCTCCTGGGGTGGATCCAAAATCGGATCTGCTGGAATGGTCACCGTAGTTAGGTTTAGGCACGAGGAGTGGAGATTTGTTGGGGGTAGGGTAAGAATACCAGGGTAAGCCAATCAGAGGCATAAGAAGGCAGATCAAGAGACACATCCTGCAATGTCGACACGTCTTGCGAATCCGATCTAGCATTCACTTCCGTCTAACCCCTCCCCCTGTTCTGGGGGCCCCGCATTGCAGCTTCAGAGTAGAGCAAGGAACGCAATTTTGCTTCATGTGTCATTGGCCGGTAAGCAAACTCTGAACATTATCACACCGAATGTTTAAAATGAGCTTGTACACGGGAGTGGTGGAACACAACGAGGCATTTCATTGGTTCTTTCCAAGCAGGGCAGTGATTGGTGGCCATTTTTACAGGATTACAGCAGCTACAGATGACAGACCTTTTTCACCCATTTTTCCTCTGCCCATTAGTTATTTATTCCTAACAATATATTAAAAAAAGGGTATATTGGTAATGGTTACTAACTCTGTCTTTAAAAAGCCTCTGCAGCAGCTATATGCACTACTACTGTTGGTTAACTTCAGTGACTATATTGTTTAGCATTAATGCAACAACAGGAAATTTTGTGGTACGTTCTCTGACACAACCTCGGCATTTTTCCAAAAGTGGACCTGCCCTCGTTCAACAGAGAGTCAGCAGAGCAGCTGCTGATGTAAGGGCCAACATTGACGTCAGTGTGTCTATGAGCTTCCCTGTTCAGACCAGAGTCTGTTTGACCACCACGCCACCCTGACCGTTACATACCTGTGTGCAGGCCAGATGGGGCTGCTGCTGTGAACTTTGTGGGGTCATAGTTGGCCGATTCGCTGCTTATGAAAAGAGCATTTTATAAACAGCAGGGTTCTAAACAAGGCTCTTCTATAATCAAACTGAACACGGAGAGAAGAACCACCTAAACAAATATTGTCAGTATAGAAATGGAAAAACCTTTTCCCTGTTGGCACAAGATTTTCTTTTAAGATACAATTTACACTAAAACTCAAATATGTTTATGTTGCATCACTTCAGCTTGTACGCACTCCAAACAGTGCCAAACAGTGCCTAGATTGTCAGACTTTCAGCCAGATGTATCTAAAGTATCCTTCACTACCTACAGCTCTTGCCACAAAGTGCCTCTGTGAGGAGGCCCTCCACGGCCCTCCGCCCTCATAGGGCTCCCATTTACCAAAGTCAGGGGTGTCACACTCTCTGTGACTCACAGCAGCAGGTCAGACTAGGACAAGGAGGCTCATTATGGATGCAGTTCCTGTCTCTGTACCATGGGTCTCTGGGCCCCTTAAAGGACCAGGTGGGCTTCGGGCTGGCAGTTAAAGTGCTCATGTTGTGCTTTTTTGCTTTTTCCCTTTTCCTTTATATATACTTTATATATTTATTTATTTATTTATTATTATGTCAATAAATCCCATGAAGAGACCGAAACCAACGAGAAACTGACAGTTTTGAGAAGGTGTGGACCTAGAAAGCTAGAAATATCATCTCCGCGTCCAACTCATGACTATGAGTTGCTCATCAGTATAGGAACCTACGTATCTCCAAAAGTCAACTTTTCATGGAGTCAGAAAAACAGCTCTGTTATCAGCTTTGTGGCGATGCTTTTTCCAAATGATTCAAGAGGCTTCAGCTCAACACATAAGGAACATTTCATCATACAGTTTATCCTTAACAATCAACATTAACACATCTGGAGATCCATGGTTTTCACTGGACAGGAAGCTGTCAGATGAATGCAGTGGAATAAACAGTTAAATATTTTCCTCTGAGATGTTGGGTAAAGAGCCTCTAAATGCATCTGAATCACTTTTCAATATGGTGCTGTTTAACAACAAATACATGGGTGACAACACTTGCATTGTCAGATGTGTCAGATGCATTGAAACAAAATAAGAGATCACATGTAGAGCCTGAAGCAATCTGGTGTGGGAACACTAAATTCATTTTCAGGGTCATACTGTAGTTAGACGTTACTTCATCCCATAAAGATGCCTGAAATTTCACATTCAAGATAAACTAATGCAAAGAAGAACAAAAGCAGGGTGGGATTGGGAAATAAAAACATAAATTGACATGCAGAGTTAAATGCACTTAAGAGGAGAAAATACACACACATACAAATTCTGAATAACAATGACTGAAATAAGTTTTTGTATTTTAAGTTCGGTTATTGTGGGTGTTAACTTTTTTTTATACACAAAACAACTCCTATGTTTCTTAGGTAAAGATTTGGGAGTTTATGCAAATCTTGTATGTTTACATGTATGTGTGTAAAGATGCATATAAGGGTGCAGATGTATGTGTATATGCTTATACATAGATGTATTTCCTTACTTTTTTATTTCTATTTTCCTTTTGATTGTTGCTTTTGTTATTTAATTAGTATCAGCCCTTGGGTGGACTACACACAGTACATATCCCAAATAAAGGAATTTGCAAGGATATGATAATGGTACTGCTCTGTACAGTAATAGATTTTAAATTAAGTGAAGGAATTGCAATAAAAGTATTTTTTTTTCCTATTCACGCTGCCTTTTTGCTTTCTCTGTGTCACAGGATTTCATTTCTACAGAAGCTGGAGAAGTCACGTGGGATAATAAATCTCTGAAGTGCTTATTTTAGTCACATCTTTGCCTCTACAAACACAACTGCCCAGAGAGGGTGTAAATTATAACAGTTACTCAAGAAACTCCATTTACCAAGGAGCTACATTGGCTTTGAGTTATTTTAACACGACATGTGAACATGTCCTGTTTGACCCAGCAGCGTAGTGTAGCCGTTATGGTGTCAGAATATAAAACATGTACAAGACTTCTTTCAGTGGGGGAAAGGCACGTGTCCCAACAACAGCCGCGCAGTTATGCAGCAGTTAATGGCCCTGGGTGTGAAGTAAACGCAGGCTGGCAGCGATCTGGCTGCCAATGGACGTTGTATTCTATCAGCTGTGTTTTCCAGCTTTGCTTAATAAGAAGAACGTCTGTTCTACCGAAAGGAAACAGCGTTCTGTCAGAAACACACCAAACAAGTCTACAGATTAAGTATTCAATCTCATTTTGACAGAACAACGTCGACACGCATTAACATGCACAGACGTGTGCTGTCGTGGTCAAACTGTCACTGTACTTTCAGGGGCTTTCACTTCAACTGAAGAAATGCTTGGTCATCAAGTTAAAAACAAGGTGGTTTCCTCCTTTCTTTTCAACAAACATTCACAAGTCAAGTGCAAAGACTTCAATGGGAAACTTGTATTCAGCAGAAAGAACAGGGAAAAAGGAGATATCCATTATTCATGCTGGACATTGGCTTGACTTGTTAACCTTAAATTTGCTCTAAGAGTTAATTACTATTTTTCAAGAACACTAACAAACAGCTGGCACAACAATTTCACCAACTTTTTTTGATCACTACATTCCCAATAGTATAATATAATGTAACACTCATTGTAAAGACATCAAACCTGTAAAATGATCAGCATTGAGGTTCAAAGTTTGTTGGTGATCCTGCGTCAGCCTAAAGGTGTTTTGTAACCTCCGTCAAAAGACTTGTATTTGTAAGATGCTGTACTCGTTACTCGAATTGGACCAGTGCACTAATGACTTGGACTGGATGGAGTTTCTGACTACTTTTATGCGTATGAGCCATAAAAATGTGATATAAGATCATTTAGTCTGTAACTATCTCATGCAGGGAGATGCGGAGGGATGCGCCCAGATCGTGAAGTTCGCCTTCAAAGATTTTACATCCAATGCTGGAAAGACCACCACTGAATGTTCCATTTGTGAACGCACAATTTGTGTCATTTTTTTTCATATAGACCGTCTTTTAATTGTACATCCGTTCTTTGAAGGTGCCAGATTGGAGCAATGGAGGAAGTCTTGAAATTCAACCTTGATGACTCGAATGTTGGTGACGGTGACTCAGACTCAGACTCAGACAAGCTTTAGTGCGTATCTTTTTGATATCAATGAACGTCCGTTACGTTCAAGTCGTTGCCAAATGAGTTGCTACAAAGCTAATGAAGACTATCATTGTCTGTAAAGCGACCTTGAGTGCTCAGAAAGGTGCTGTTAAATAGAATGTATTATTATTATTATTTATTATCAGCTCCACACAACTATCTCTGTCTTTCTCAGTGTGACTATGTTCAGAAGATTGTGGCGTCCGGTAACTTTCCTTCGCAGAAACTCAAGTGAAGATAACTACCTCTTCCGAAGAGTCCATCGTGTTTTTTTAATCCTCCGTGTCCTCCTTGGCTACTAGCTAAGTGCGTGGAGGAGGGGTGGGGGTGGTGCGCAATCACAGAAGGCTTTTTTGTGGATGCGGCAGATTTGTTGTCACTACTTCCTCATGGGGGAGACAGAAACTACTGTATATGGCTAAGCAAAAACTATATGGCTATTCTACAGCTTCAATGAGTGGGACTTGGACTCAGACCCAAACTCAGGTCATGGTGACTCAACTGGGACTTGACTCTGACTCTTCTTTGGTGACCCGGACTTAAACACTGGGGAATTGAGAATTGACTTTAAGATGTGTGTGGCAGCATTACATCATTTTGCAACCCTGGAAGTGACGTTTATTGGCATGTTGATGGTCTATAGAATCGTGTTCTCTCAGCTTTAAGATGGTCGGCCTACTTGCATTTTTTCTCATGAGTAGATAAATACTGTAGGTGCACTGATTGAACATTTCTTGAGTTTGTGTTTCCTTGGCCAGTATTTGTTTTTCTTCTTAATCCTGATTGTGTAAAAGATGCCTCCAAGGTACAATATATGTTTTCCAAAATAAACCCCATGCAGCAAGTTTGACCTGTTTCATATGTTCTGTTTAATTTGTAGAGGAGACATGTTTTAGATATAGTAAAAGTCTTACGTGCAGCAGGAATCAGGAGCATGCTTCTGATCTCCTGTACAAGCTGAAGCTGCAGACTCAGTCCTGTTCTGCAGGTACAGAGAGAGCTGCACACAGCAGCCATTCATACAAGGCAAGAAAAAATAAACACACTCTGCTTTCAACAAATGTTCTCCTGAGAAGTTTCTGACAAAATCCTTTCAGCAGCGGAGAGCAGACTTCCTGACTGCAGGGTAGCTTCTCCGGTCGGTCTGAAATGTTTAAATGAAAAGTTACAAGTAGTACATTAGCTCAGAAAATCCCCGTCTATACTGGATGCACCCATACATTAGTGTAAAGTTAAGTACAGAGCTTGGGCAAAGACACGGTTAGCTTAGCTTAGCATAAGGACTGGAATCTTTTGGAAACAGCTAAGGCTTTCTCAGTCCAAATTTTAAAAAGTGAGTTAAGTACAGACGTTGGTTACTGAAGAATGAGTTAGAAAATCAATCAGGAAGAACTTTAAAATTAATTGTTAAGTCATTTCTGAATAACTGAATCCTGGAGTCAATAGTAGTAACGATAAAAAAAGATTAAGCTTTCAATTTCAATTCAATTAAATTTTATTTATAGTATCAAATCATGACAAAAGTTATCTCGAGACACTTTACAGACAGAGTAGGTCTAGACCACACTCTATAATTTACAAAGCCCCAACAATTCTAGTAATTCCCCCAAGAGCAGGCAATTAGTGCATGCGATGGTGGCAAGGAAAAACTCGGACAGACCCAGGCTCTTGATAGGCGGTGTCTGACGGGGCCGGTTGGGGGTGTGATGCTCAGTGGAAATAATACTCTCATAAAGATAATGGAACAGTGACTACAAATGGTAGTCGTAGTAGTTCATGTTACAACAAGACACTGCAGGGTGTTACAAGGTGTGGCGTGGCATAGCAGAACATAGGTGGATGTAGCAGGAAGCTTTGAGATACTAAGATACCAAAGATGCTATTTCTCTTTAATCATTTCTTGGTTCAAATTAAAAAAATATCAAAATGTACACAGATCCATTTGTAAATTACAGACAGTGCAACCAATCAGGACGAGGATCGGTGTCCGATATGTACCGACCCTCTCCATTTCAATCTTAATAATGGTGTCGTGTTGTGGCCTTTTCTCTCGTGTTGTGGAATTTGGCTGTTGTGGTTTGCACTTCAGGGTCACCGTAACCTGGCGTTATAAGCTGCACCATTGGCATGAAACGGTCAGTGTTACGCATTACAAAAGTAACACATTTACAGTAATGTATTCCTTTATGCATTTAATGTTTAGGCTAGTTCATAAATATCTGTGAATCTGCATCCTGATCACTTTCTTTGTGAAACCTTCCTGATTATAAATCAGCCACTGAGCGTCAATTGAAATACCTTCAATCTTATTTTTGACAAAGTCTCTGCCTTAATGCCCTTAATGTTATGTCATAAACAACAGGCTCTGGTTGGAGAATAGGTAACAAACACAAAAACTGTTTTCCAGTTTCCAAAACAGCAAAGCCATTCTTCAGATGGTGTTGATTGAACTTTTCATTCAATCAACATAATCACGGTATCAAAATGCCATTACAAAGACTATTCACATAAGACAGCAAAAGCAAACAACAACCTTCACTGTTCAGACTGCAGCCCTTTTCCTGAACTGGCCTTTGCTGTGAAAGGAGCTTATGAATAAAGAATGTCTGCTGATCCCAGAGGACTTTACTGAAACTCTGTCATGGATCCATCACTGTGGGTCGCATCAGTGCCATTCATGTGGATCAACACTGTTTCTGATGAAGACAGACACAAATCAATCAATCTGCCTCAAACAGCTCTGTGAATAACTTAATTTACTGTTAATCACATGTCTTTGCAAAACGTTGTTGACAGGTTGCTGAGGCGAGTTTAAATGTGTTCAGTTAGTTTAACAATTTGGTCATTTCCCTCGACCCTGTGTCCAGTGTAAATAGCCCAGTTTGTAGCCACGCCTGGACTCAAACTCTCTTGAAAAATATTCCAAGAGTGGAAAAATCTAAATATCGCAGAGGAAAAAGTTGGGCCATCCCAATTTCAACATACAGGCCAGAGTCCCTCGCCTCCCTTCAGTCACCTGTTCCAGGTGGTTCAGTTACGGCACACTATTCAGATTTAACAACAAAGTCCAACCCTACAGCAACTCAAATGTAGCATTCTCCTGAATTCAGCAGCACCTTAACCCTCATCAGAGGGTTCATATGGAGATGGAGCGACAATACACGGTAAAATTTGCCCAAAAGTGTACTCTGAATCCCAATCAAAGCCCAGTATTCATGTTAAATGATGTGTTGACCCATCGCTAGTCCCACCAGAGCGGCATCAGGCTGGGTACCATGGCAGGCGTCCCCATACTCTACCCGTTAAAACCTTCCTATGTTGTGTAGCCTAACTCAAAAAACATTAAAATCAGACAATTGTTGCCTGTTTTATGTGGCAGGAGTGAAAATCCTCAAAATCTGTTGTGTTCTGGTTTCAGAACGATGAAGATTCAGATAATTAGATATTAAAATTAGATGAAGGCTCTACGGGATGATTGTTTTCCTTGATCCCCTCCCCCCCCAAACTAATCTTCCTTTAAGATGCCTTTGACTCCTACTTTTTTTTTAACTGTGAGGTGTCCTTGAGTGCTACGAAAAGAGCCCAGAAATAAAACGTATTATCATTATTACTCTGCAAAATGATCCCGCCTTATATCCACCTTGTATTGAATTTGTTTACTTTACACAATAAAATTAAGGCAACAGTAACACAAGAAAATTAAATAATAAAAATGAAGATTGCACAGGTGAGATTAAGAAAACCCTTAGGTGCTAATAGAAGGAATCTCAACTAAAGGAAGAGAGGAATAATATAATAAGAAACAATTGCAATTGTAAGTGTCCTACACAAAAAACAACAAATTGAACGCAAGTAAGCACTGACTAAAAAACATAATATTGGCAACATAAACATCCAAGGCTTGAAATGAATTCCAATAATATAGACAAAATGAGGATAAACCTTGTATCTGCTCAGGTTAACTATAGTTAACGGGCCTGACTGGCTTGATAGGAAACTTCAATCTGAAATGTTATGGTACCAACCACCATCACCGTTAGTCTTATCAATGGAAATATGGACATTTGGACTTTTAATTAGATAAAAAGGATATTGGGGAGAGAAGGGGGGGGATGACATTTAGCAAAGCATTCTCCTTGACCTGTCTTACCGACAAAAGGAGCATTGTGTCAAAATGAATCTGTGTGTTAGTGTACGAATGCAGGTAAGAATACTTGGTCCTGAAGTGGACAACCTCTCAATAACCGGGGTTTGTTGAGTTGGGCCCACAACGCCAAGCCAAATATTCCCCCTCAGCTACCTCCTCTAGTAGCAAGCGCCAAAGCACACTCTCCTAGCTACCGTGTCACATCTGGCTAACAATATGTCAGGGTACTCATACACTGTCAGGGGCCACAGTTTGCCTGGAAGACTTGACGTCTTCATCCTCTAATGCCAGCTGCTACGGGGCGGCTGTGGCTCAGTGGTAGAGCGGTTACCTTCCAATCAAAAGGTTGGTGGTTTGATTCCCGCCCCTGCAGTCATTGTCGAAGTGTCCTTGGGCAAGACACTGAACCCCGAGTTACCCCCGGTGCTGCCCATCGGAGTGTGAATGTGTGTGAATGTTTATCTGATGAGCAGGTGGCACCTTGTACGGCAGCCCCTGCCACAGTGTATGAATGTGTGTGAACGGTGAATGTTTCCTGTAGATGTAAAAGCGCTTTGAGCAGTTGTTACGACTGGAAAAGCGCTATATAAATACAGCACATTTACCTGCTGTCTCATTCCATGGATCTTCTCCTTATCACTAAGAGCTGCATCACACCACCTACATTAATCTTTAAAGGTCCCATATCATGCTCGTTTTCAGGTTTATACTTGTATTTGGGGGTTTCTACTGGAACATGTTTCATGCTGTCATTCGGAATATACCTGTATTCAACCTCTGTCTGAAACGCTTCGTTTCAGTGCTTGTCTCTTTAAGCCCATGCCTAAAAACAACCCAAGTCTGCTGTCATTGGTCAGTGTTTCTGGGTCTTCTTCATCTGCGCTCTCGGAGACTCTGCACCATCATTGCAGCTGGGAAGTGACTGTAGCAGCACCTTCAGATATGTAGTAAAGTTATGATATAACAACTGTATAATCCTGACATCTCGTTTAAAGGCACAGTTTCTGAATACAGGCTGTGTGCATCTCTCCGTGCACTAAGCGTTTTGATACTTTCACAGTGTTTCAATAACACCTCAACCTGCTTTATAAGACATGAAGGCTCACATTTTACAATATGGGAACTTTATTCCCTGCAATGCCTTGCTACACCCTGTAACGCCCTGCAGTGCCCTGCTACACCATGAACTACTACAACAACTATTTCTAGTCAACGTTCCATAATCTTTATTTGTGACTATAAATACCCCAACCGACACCGTCAGACACCGCCTACCAAGAGCCTGGGTCTGTCTGAGGTTTCTCCCTAAAAGGAAGTTTTCCTCAACACCCGAGGTTTCACTCTAATAGGACATTTTTCCTCGCCACTGTTGCACTACATGCTTGGGGGAATTACTGGAATTGTTGGGTGTTTGTCAAGTTGTGGTCTAGACCTACTCTATCTGTAAAGTG
>NC_045733.1:30504267-30504418 GCF_008692095.1 Etheostoma spectabile | reverse complement strand
ATAACTCTTGTCATGAATTGATACTATACATAAAATTGAATTGAGATATCCTCCTCCATCCTTTCTTACCCACAGTGTCAGGTTCAATTCTGTGCAATAACCCAGTGACACTGTCTCTAAACAACACCTGTTTACTGGTTCCACTTATTAT
>NC_045733.1:30504131-30504257 GCF_008692095.1 Etheostoma spectabile | reverse complement strand
TTTAGTATTTATTCATCATTCTCATTTTCATATCTCACTTATTATTTATTTACTATTTACTCATCATTCCCATTCTCATATCTCACTTATTAGTTATTATTTACTATTTACTCATCATTCCCATTC
>NC_045733.1:30503992-30504121 GCF_008692095.1 Etheostoma spectabile | reverse complement strand
CTTGTTATTTGTTATTTATTCGTCATTCTCATTCACTATTCCAAAGCTGTTCATAATGTTCATACTGTAACATAATAACATAATACTATTTATCCCAGTATCCTTTGCACTATGCTCCACATTTAAATA
>NC_045733.1:30503844-30503980 GCF_008692095.1 Etheostoma spectabile | reverse complement strand
CTCTTCATTGCACTCATGCCTCTATATTGTTTCTGTTTAGAGCATGTATATATTAGTGGGTATATATTAGTGTGTATATAATGTTTGGTTGTTTTTGTATGTGTAAGCGCATTGTGAGCAACGATGTTCCAAAGAA
>NC_045733.1:30502345-30503834 GCF_008692095.1 Etheostoma spectabile | reverse complement strand
TATGTGTCCTCATACCTGGCAAATAAAGCTGATTCTGATTCTAATTTGAAACCTTTTTCAATCAAAACACTTAATTTACTAGTCTTAACCTTTAATCATTTTAGCACACTTTGGTTTTCTGTTAAACTCAACCAGCCCTTCGGTACATAGTGCTGTGAACCAGTAAGGATAAAAATAATCACACTGAAACCTCCTCTGTGATTTATAGTTCATCGTGCAGCATCACAGCATTGCACTCAATCAGAATATGTGCTGCTGTTAGAAATGGAGCGTCACTGTCGTTATGTCCCACTTTAACTCAACCTCAACTTCCATAATAAGTTAAGTGGGTTCATTTGTATCCATAGCGACATTATTTTTAGGCGTGTGAATGCTCCGTAATGGCACATGTTGCTGTTTCCTGCCCAACAAGCTCTGAGTCGTACCAGGGAGAAAGAGCAGCTTTGTCTTCAGTTTTCTTTTCAGGAGCGAAAGCAAACGGGTGGAGAGAAGTTAAACGGGCGTTGTTAAATGGTTTAGGGGCACATTAAAGAGTCTAAAGGTGAAGGCAGGACAACAGAGCAGAGAGATGGTGAAATCGGAGGTGGTAGGGTTCAAATGGGACTTGTACTTAAGTACAAATTCAAGGTACTTCACTTAAGTATTTCCATTTTATGCTCCTTTACACTTCTACACAACTACACCTAAGAAACCGGTTTTAATCCACTACCTGTCCAATAAAAAACATGTATTTCCAGTGTTAATGTCACATTTTTGTGATAAATTGAAGGAGAAAGTGTTGAGATGTATGTATTGTATGTGTTATGTGTTGAGAAAGTTATCCTACTTCTTTAAAGCTAAATAAATTCTTTAAAAAAAACTCTTGGATCAGCTGAGAAATACATCGGGGAAGTTTTTTCAGACACCGTGAAAAGTTGATTTTTTAGAACTATGTGGTTCTCATGGAGGAGTTAAAATGAGAACCACTTTAATTATCTACAGCAGTAAAATGCAACATTACTACAGCAGGAATATTAATCCAGTAAACTTAAGATAGAAGAGGAAAACACTGACAGGAAACGTTTCACTGCACAATGACTACTTTTGCATTAAGTACATTTAGCTGATATACTTTCACCTAAGTTAAGTTTTGAAGTTAGTAGTACTTTTACTTAACTAAAGGATCTGAATACATCTTCCACCATAATCATAAATCATAAACCTGGTCTTGTGTCCCTTGACGGAGATCACTTAAGAGGGGATGACGGATAAAATACAGAACAATAAAGTTATTATAAGATCACAACTGAGTCAGGCAGTGCATATAATACGAGCCCTTTTGGAAATACAGTAGTATAGTTGTGTGTTCCCTCTGATTCAAATAGACAAGTTTATTTGGTTTTTGATTATTCACAAGTGTGCATTGGCTGATCTCCATCTACGAGGAACATTACCTAATTTCTACCCAGTGGGTGGGACGGCACACACCCTCCTACCTCCAACCCTGTTT
>NC_045733.1:30500641-30502335 GCF_008692095.1 Etheostoma spectabile | reverse complement strand
CCCCCCCCCCCCCCCCCACCCACCCACCTATCCACCCATCAGATGAGTCAAGTATGCCAGATATTTCCAGTTACGTTTCCTTCAAAATAAAAGCAAAACATTTGTTATATGTAGAAAAAAACGTACTAAAAGGTGATAACAACAACCGTGTTTATTGTTCTACTACTACCGTTGCTGTTAAAAGCACCACTAATAATACCACCACCACCAAGCTTCATTTGGCCCTCACTAACACGCAAACATTTTTGTTGTCATGACTTTGAATACCTCGTGGAATTACAACAAAAACTACGCACTTTAGCTTTAATTCCACCAATAAGTAATTTCACAGACACCAGATATGAAACCGAAAGGCTGTGAAATTCATTTTGGCCAAAATAAATTATATGTGTCCTCCTGGCAGTAGTTTAAGATAAGAGAGTGATTAGATGTGAGTTAAACGTGATCCCTTTGGATGCTTGATTTGACGTTCACAAACAACATTGAAATTGGGTGCCAGCTTTTCCAAAGAGTTGACCTACTTCTCTCATCATGTGGACATCTTTTCTTTTATCGAGCACGATGCGATTCTCTCCTTTGAGAAAAGTTTGCAGCAGTAGCCTGCTTTTATTTTGAAAGCAGTAGTCAGAGCAGCTCATGGTTCCCTGCGAGCAGCTTGACAGCGGTGTGTCCCTCTGAGGTGTGACGACCAGACCAGGTCCTGTCTCTTTCCTCTGCACACGGCCCAGCATCCTGAGCTCTCTGCTGCTGCTGCTCACTGGGACTTTTATCACAACCTGGAGCTCAGCTGACCCCCAAAAACACACCAGTGGACAAGAGTCTGGCTTTGACAAGAGTGAAGGTATTTCTACAACAGGTGGGCAAAATACTTTGTTATTTATTTAGAAGATAAAAAAATTAGAAGTTATGAAGCAGGTTATTTATTATATTATTTATGTGCATTTGTGCTTTATTAAAACAGCATTTTACTTTCATATATCTTCATTTAGGCTAATTTACATCAGTGTAATATATTGTAGTACATTGTAAAGATATATCTTATTCCAAAAAAAGCTGGTTTGAGTTTGCGTACTACACCTGCCTGAGTGTATTTGTGGATCCATTATCGCTCTTTGTGATCATTATGAATTATCTTTTTTTGAAAGAAGAACGATATTTAAAAAAACAAGGGTGTTTAATTGTGTTTTTCACTTGAAAGCAACCATATTTATCTAGTGGACACTCAGTAATACAGCATCACATCTGTGTAATTTGTAGAATAAATTCAATAAATAGCATTTGACTAAAATACCTTTGAGTACATTTGACAACAGACAAACTGAAACAAACTAAACTAAAACTGAAACAAATAAAACCAAATATGAAGGAATCTGAAAAACTAAATTATTTCACGTCTATAGGCAAACAGTGTTTTAACTTAACCATGATATCAAAGTACATCTTTTGGCACAAAGTATCAGACAGTAAGTTGTGAAATTTGATTATATAATACAGCAGATTTAAAAACAGCTGATATTGACAGAAGAACAGCAGAAAGACTATAAATCTATAAGCATATCTCCTTGATATATCCTGATATTCTGCTGGACGTCACTCTTTTTGGCCGGATGTCTGTTTCCTTACGCGTTCTTTGTGCTGTAATTCTGAACTCCGATTCATGAGGACTATGGTTACCTGCTCCTCAGATCTCTGCA
>NC_045733.1:30500002-30500631 GCF_008692095.1 Etheostoma spectabile | reverse complement strand
AGACAGCTAGCTAGACTATCTGTCCAGTCAGAGTTTTCTGTAGGTGCTGTGGCTCTGTCCGGCACTTAGCGCCACCCAAGATGATTGCGATTGGTTTAAAGAAATGGTAATAAAATCCAGAGCACGTTTTCCTCCCATCCCGGAGTGCTGTGTGGACTAGCCAGACCCTCCTCCGCGCAATGGAGGACGGTCTGGCAATGCAAAGCTAATAAATCTATAAGCTCTGACTATACCGGTTCACCAACATATTCTACATCCACGGGAGAGTGTTACAAGAATATTATCTCTATCTCCTGATTGATCACATGAGCAATGTAAAAACATGGACCAGAGAGGATCAAAGGCGTATCCCGGCAACACCTTCAGCCCTCGCCTCCTCCCGTCATGCCTCACACTGTTCTGAGTCTCCTGCCTGACTGTTGGCAGTGTTGAGACATGAGGGGAAGGCTGCTGTTTACTTAGTGCCTGGTGTCGTCAGAGCTGCCATAATGCAGGCTTCAGGGGGAACAGATCTGGTCTTATGGGCCCCGGTCTCTCTGGGAGTGGACCTCACCGGCACCTGAATGGGCTCAGTGTGGAGCCAGCCACCAGCACAGCTCACACACACACACACACACACACACACACAC
>NC_045733.1:30461082-30499992 GCF_008692095.1 Etheostoma spectabile | reverse complement strand
ACACACACACACACACACACACACACACACAACTCAGTTGCTGTCACTTAGTCCCAACACCACAGCTCAGACCTGCTGCATGGAGAGACACTCCCTCCGTGTTTCAAAGCTTTCAAAAGAGAAGAAAGGTCCAAGGCACTCTTCATCTTCACACCCTGAAGAGGCTGTTTCAGACCGCTACCCATGGTTTGTTGCCTGTCTATTTTTAATGTTTTAAGATTCGGATATGAAATAGCCATTTAAATTAAGGCTTTGACTTTTTTTGCAAGAAGAGTGCCTTGGACTTCTTTTTCTCTTTTGAACATTTGTGTTCCCCTTTCCAAAGAGCCCCTTCAGCATGTCTTTGAACTTCTGAGCATTCCAGGCTTTTTTTAATTTTCTTATAAACCTTTTAAAACAGTTTGAAGAAAGTTAAGGCAAGGAAGCTGGAAATTGAAAGTCCGACCAACACAGTTAGACAGAAGCACTGCCAATGAAAAGTTTGGTTCAATGTTATTCTTCTCCCCTTCGAAAATAACTGTCTTAACAGATAAAAATACATTTAAAATATCATTTACTTCTGAAGCAGAAGACTGAAATTATTTAAACTTTTTTCTCTTAATTAGGGGATGACCCCACAGCTTTGCATGATGGGAGAAATCTGTTATTATGTTAGTGACCCTGGATCGTTATTGAATCACAACGGTGTAATGTGGCTTCAGACACTGTGTCAGGGGCGCTAATGCAGAGTTGAGGAATTTATTAACAAACACTTATGACAAAAAGGTGTCCAGAGGTGGGCAGGCACGTAAACATGAAAAAAACCAAAGACCTGAAGGTAAGGAAGCCCGACAACAAGACCCGACGCGAGACCAAACACTAGACACTGAACCCAAGACAATAACATGAACCAACAAGAGACCAAGGCTACGTTTACACGTGGTCGGCTATTTTCATAAACGGACATTTCAACCTCTCCGGTTTTAAAAATAACATTGTGCACTGCTGTCAGTTTTGAGAAATGTGTTCGGTTACACGTACTCGGGTATCCATGCCGTCAATCAGAATCAGAATCAGAAATACTTCATTGATCCCCCCAAGGGAAATACCATGTTGCAGTTGCACAAATAGTATAAGTATCAGAATATAAATATAAGTAAAGAAATATAAGGAGTGTGGATATGTACGGTATTTACATAGTTCAAGGAATGTTATCATACAGTGTTTACATAATTAACATTGTTAAGGAGTTGCAATGGTGAGGAGTAATAATAATAATAATAAAAATAATAATAATAATAATAGTAGCAGTTGAGTATTGCACACATTTCAAGCCAGTGTTGTCGCACAAAACAGATAATATTGTCCAGTTTCAACCTCTTTCAACCCCTTTCAACTTTATAACTCCTCCCTCTAAGTGTCAGACACTTAGAGGGAGGAGTTATACAGTTTGATGGCCACAGGCAGGAATTACTTCTTGTGGCGCTCTGTGGTGCATTTTGGGAGAATGAGTCTATCACTGTAAGTGATTGAGCAGCAAGCCATGGAGTGGGTGCAAGACACTGTCCAAGATGGCATGTAGTTTGGACAACGTCCTCCTCTCCGACACCACCGACAGAGAGTCCAGCTCCACCCCCACAACGTCACTGGCCTTGCGGATCAGTTTGTTGAGTCTGTTGCCGTCTGCTACCCTCAGCTTGCTGCCCCAGCATGCAACTGCAAAGAGGATAGCACTGGCCACCACAGACTCATAAAACATCCTCAGCATCGTCTTGCAGATGTTGAAGGACCTCAGCGGCTTTGGCCCTTCCTGTTGGGCTTGAGTGTTCATGCCGTCAAGAGCCTACCAAACCTGTAGGTGGCAGTGTAACAAGAAGCTAAAGACCACGTTAGCCAATCAGAATCCCGAAAATAGCAAAAACAGCAACAAATAGACTATGGAGACTATATCCAACATGGTAACGATGATGAAACAAGGGACAGGTGACACAAGGGCTGAGGAACAGGTGAAACACATCAGGGTGGGGCACACAATCAGACAGGAGGGAAAACCCAAAAGTTTGCCGGAGCTTGTAGAATCTGTGGTGAGACCCAGAGCTGCCGCCCTACCCGGCTACATGCCTTGAGACAGATTGTCCAAGACAAGACTGTGCTGTTCAACTCTGTTCTCTGTGCTGTTGTCAGAGTGTCTGAGTGTGTCTATTTATCTTCATTTTTGTATTCTATTCTGCATGTCTTAATGGGCAGAGACAGAATTTTTCTCAGTCACCTTCTTGCCGAGTGATGGGGTTTTCTGTTCAAATTAGAACAGTTTGGATTATTTCACATGAGACATTTCTGTGTTTGTGTGAGCTACATGCACCAATCAGGATTTAGCAATATTCAAATCAGAAATTGATGACAAGTACTGGGTTGTTTTGTCACTTTCAATCAAATATGATGAAACAGATCAGCTGAGTTTTGGAGTATTTAAAAAGTAACTTAACATAAAATATACTTTTTTAAGTCATTAAATTAAACGTACAGTTACTTTATTACTCTATCTATTGATTCATGTCCCAGTCTGTAGATTTATTTCAACACAAATTGATTGTGTCATGGTTAGACTGCAATTCTGAATTTGTGAAGGGGCATGTTCTAAAACAGGGGGCAG
Source organism: Etheostoma spectabile (assembly GCF_008692095.1). Classification (NCBI taxonomy): domain Eukaryota; kingdom Metazoa; phylum Chordata; class Actinopteri; order Perciformes; family Percidae; genus Etheostoma; species Etheostoma spectabile. The sequence goes on along the minus strand of NC_045733.1, from coordinate 30,497,360 downwards.
GCAACCCACACAAATACAGAAATGTTATTGTGATTTTGGCAGAAATTAGTATTATCATGGGCCCCGATTTATAGAGGTTTACTCCTCGATGCAGGGGGCCCGACTCCGACCTGCGACCCTTAGCTGCATGTCATTCCCCTCTCTCTTCCCTTTCATGTCTTCAGCTGTTATGTCAAAATTAAAAGCCGAAAATGGCCAAAAATATAATAATCTTTAAAAAAATTAAAAAATAGTATGATCATGTAGGATCCCAATGCTAAAATGCTAAGTTCTCAGGGCCCTTAAGATTTGAAACAGCCCTTTAAAATGGCAAGTAAAAGTAGCAAAAAGTAAGAATGCGTTTTTGCTTTGTTTGAATTTTTAGCAGCAAATTAATTTGTGTTAATATTGTGCAGACACATATAAAAATGTTTGATAATGCATGTTTGTGTTCATGTCTCATACCTGTGCACATGGATCAAACAAATATACAAATATACAAAAAACACTTTATTTTTTTCACACTGTCCATCTGAATAATACTTGTATTCATGCTCTGTCTGAAAAACTCAGTTTTAGTGTCTGTCTCTCCCACTACCCGACTGCTCGGATTGGTTAGCTTTTCCAGGTCTGTCACATCTAGGCTCTCTGCGCCGTCATTGCAGCTGGGTATGACTGTAACGGCACTATGACGGCACTTTCTACCTGCATATAGTATAGTTGGGTAATCGAAACTGTACAGAAGACCGGATGGCTTGACTCTGTGGATTGAGCGTTCACAGTATTTACACAGCACTTTGGCCCCTTTATAGTAAAAAAAAAAGACATGGAAATACATGGAACAATAACAGAATAAAGTAATTTCTAACAGGATGCACCAGATTATTTATAACTGCATGATAGCTCCCTCTTGAAAAACAGTTTCAGTTTGAAATGATCCAGTTTGAGTTCAGCAGGTTAGGGAATTCTACAGGTTGATCCCCGAACAGAAAAAGCTGTTGGTCCGAATGAGGATTTATGTAAAGGCAGCTTACAATTCCCACTGGATGCACTGCTTTACTTACTTGTTAAAATACTTTATTATTATTATCATTCTGAAGTTGTGAAAAAATAGATAAGATTGAAAGGAGAAGAACTTTTACATGCCATCATCAGCGTAAAGTGATGTGAAGACACATCTAAGAGGTTAGGTATAAGGACTGTAGGGACATTTTTAAAGCTATAGTGCGTAGTTTCTGTCTCCCCAATAACGATTCTAAGTAATGACAACAAAACTGTTGGCCTGGCCTGTAAGATGTATTTAGTTATGTTCTGTGCTATAATGTTACATTTACAGTTTGACTCATAATCACATTAGTTGGATTTCTGCTGATTTTCTGTTTTGAATTCCAGGTGAAATATGATTAGGTGGATTGTGCTGCTGTCTGCGTGTCTACATGTCACCTCAGCATCATCTGATTACCTTTATGAAGACCCCTCGTTTATGGGTAAGTAAAACTATATTAATTTAATTTATTAGATGGTCAAAACGCCAGTGACAACATAATTGGAGCTCAGTGTGTGGTCATCTTCTCTTTAATGCATGGCAGTGCCATAACCAGAAGTCCAGTGTTTGGAGTTCATTCACCAGACAACTCTTGCTGATCTCTTCCACAGACCCGGAGGACGTGCTGAGTGTGAGCATTCCTCTGGAGGAGCCACAGCGTCCTCTACTAGGGGCAACGTTGCTACTACCGTGTTACTTCCAGGTGTGTAGTTATGAGCTTTTACTAAATGGCAGTTTGTTATAAAAATTAATATGTCTTCCACTGTATATTCCATACTAGGGCTGCACAATATATCGTTTTGTAATCGCGATTATCAACTGCCGCAATATACGAAAATCGCAAAAGGTCTGCAACATATTGCAAACACACGCTGAAAATATCAGTATAAAACTGCACTTTAAAATGGAACCATTTATATTTATTTAATATTCAATTGTTCAATAAAAGAACGTTGGAAATTATATTTTATTTGTTTTAAATTATAGCAGAATACTGAAAGCAACAGAAGTGCAGAAGTGGGTACATCTGTGAATTTATCGCAAGTAAGAGTTATTGCAATATTCAACAATGTTATCACATGTTATCCTCATATCGGGCTCTATTCCATAGTATATATATATATATATATATATATATATATATATATATATATATATATATATATATATATATATATATATATATATACATATATATATTTGATGCCAAGGCATAACCACACTCTGGGAAAACAAAATATTATTGTTATGTGTCTAAGGCTTCCATAGTTTGGTTTTCTTGCGCTTATGAAACTTCAGAAACTGAACACTAACACCAGGCTGAATGTCAAAGGTATAGGCTAAAAAAGCCTATCCCTTTGTCTTCTGATTTGAGTTGATCCAAATGTTTTGCTAAGTTAGTTCTCCAACATAAGCTAAAACTGGGAGAAATCGTGGCTTGGACATGGAGATATTTATGTAAGCATCAAAGCAAATCGACGAATGCCAAACATTAAACTGACTTCACCCTGTTGTTCATCAAGTGGAACACGACTCCAACTAAATGCTAATGTTTGTGTCTTCTGTGTAAATGGGCAACAGTTTGCTAATGCAGTCAGATTAGTTTGTGCACTATTAAAGTTACCAAAGTTTTAACTGAGTACCACTGAAAGCGGACTGGAGTTTGTGTGTTGTTGTTTACCACGTAGGACCACACTGTCCCAGACCCCGGTGCTCCCACCATCGCTCCCCTCGTTCATCGCATCAAATGGAGCCTCGTCACCAAAGAAAAAGTCACGACTATCCTGGTGGCCTTGGAAGGACAGGTGCGCATCAGCGAGAGCTACCTGGATAGGGTTCATCTGGTGAGCTACCCTATGACTTCTACGGATGCTAGCATCAAGATATCGGAGTTGCGGTCCAGTGACACGGGAGTCTACCGCTGTGAGGTCCAGCATGGCATTGAGGACAACCATGACATCGTCCATGTGCAGGTTCAAGGTATGAAAATGAGCTGTTGCATCAGTGTTAATTCTTTATCAACGACATTTCACTTTAAGGATTGTTCAGGTGCCGCCGTACATTTTTGACCAGATGTCTGTCACCTTCCGCTTCCTTTGTGTTGACATTTTAAACTCTTTACATCTCTGCAAGGTAAATCCAGACAGCTAGCTGGACTTTCTGTCCAATCTAAATTTTCTATTGTACGACATTAACAACTTTTGAATGATCTGCCAGAACAAGTTCCTTCCTGAGGCGATTTTGCAGCGGCTCCATCCAGCACTTAGTGCCACCCAAGACCCAAGTGATTGGTTTAAAGAAATGCCACAAAAACCCAAGCATGTTTTTCTCTTATCCCGCAATATTGTGTGGACTAGCCAGACCATCCTCCGCAGCGTTGTGAAGGAAGGTCTGGCAACGTGGCAGACTAGTGTCAATACAACATGCCTGAATATCAAGGATATGGAATCCCTTCTGCCTTGATGATTAATCCCAAACACCTGCGCTCCTCCTGCTGCATTGTGGAAGATGTAGTGTCAATGAAGGCGGCCATTTTGGGACTTTGAGGATGTATCTTCATGTCCCCCAGGGTTGCCACAATACACAAACAGAAACTACTTTTGAACTTATTGCAATTGCAACTTAATTTAGAGAACAAATGAAAACATCTGTTCCATGTGATCATGCAAAGTTTGTTGCCATTCTGCGTATAAGTGGCAGGAAATTGTTCAACTTTTGTTGAGGCCTTCTGAGAATTGTCTAATTTTGTGGTCAAAATAGCAAAATATTTTACTTTAATTCATTCTCAGTTAAACTAAAGTAGTTGTTATCTCTCTAGGTATGGTGTTTCACTACAGGGCCATCATGGGACGCTACACTTTGACTTTTGAAAAGGCAAAAACAGCATGCTCCCAGAACAGTGCGGTCATGGCTTCACCTGAACAGCTTCAAGCGGCCTACGATGACGGATTCCACCAGTGTGACGCTGGCTGGCTCTCTGACCAGACAGTCAGGTTGGTGGAATTATTTTTATTACTTCTTCTGAAACAAACTGTCTTCTGGATGTGCCGACAGCCACATGCCGAGAATAAAAACAACACAACGTTCTTTGTGTGTGTGTTGCGTTAGGTCACGGCAGTCAGGCGTGAGGCGTTACTAAATTGGCAATTTTTTGCTACGTTTTAACCTCGCATTCACACTGCTCGGGCGTTTCAGAGTCCTTAAGCCAGAGAAATTCAAAAACACTTCTAACCCTGTTTTGGTTTGGAATCTGCAGGGTTGCGTTGCAGTCTTAACGGCTGCAAACGGAGACCTGTAGCAACATCAACAATGACGCCAGTGTTTAGCTGTCTGATTGGGTCACTACGTCTTGTTCTCGAAAACTAAGCTACTAACGTTACCATGGCAACTAACAGCAACGGCGGAGTATACGTGCTCCCTTCTGTTTCTGCCCAGTATGCAAGAATGTTAATGAGTTGTGCGGTTTGGACGTGTTAGTTTAAACTGAGATTAGTTCTTCTACTGGAGATAAAAACCAGGAGTGTGCACGGTGATCACTTTTGGCTCAAAATCCTGCTTAAAAACCAAAACAGAGCAATGTATATGTAACGCCAGGGTTGTAACTTGACTCCCAAACATGAAATGAATGTCCTAATGAAAGCGAAAAACACAGTAAACTGTATAAAAGTGCCCAACAAATACCTAAAATAGTAGCCATCCAAATGACAGTTGTACACTTACCAAATACATTTAAAAAGGGCTAAAATACTTTGACACTATCAAGGGACCATAAGGGTAGTTTTGCATGTTTTGAAGCTCAACTTCAAATCATGTAACATCATATTCTTGTAGGACACTTCCCAAAGCATACCATGCATCTTTTTTCAAGGAAGACCATTTTCCCATTAGTTTAAGCACAGTTATAAAATGCCATTTCAAAGCCTCAAGAACTACTTCTAAAATCTGTCACTTTTTAGAATTTTTGTTTCGTCAGACCAGAGTTGTGTTGCATAGTTGTACCATTTTGAAAACACTTCTTTGAGATCGTTCAAGAATGTTCTATCATCTGAAAATTCATTGTCAGAAATACAGCATTGAGGAACTCAAAGCCACAGGACAAACAAAAAAGGGATGTTGTGAAAAGGAAAGTGCATTTGGTAGTTTAAAGGTTGCTCTAAAGCAGCAAATGTTAGCTGTCCGAAAAAAAATCCCTGTTTATGAGTTAATTTTCTAATGTTGATGTAGCAAAGCTTATTTCCATTTAACCAAAGGTACCCGATCCATGATCCTCGTGTGAACTGCTATGGTGACAAAGAGGAGCTGCCTGGCGTCAGGACATATGGAGTGAGGGATCTCAGTGAGACTTACGATGTCTACTGTTTCACTGAGAAAATGACAGGTACACTAAGATAAACACTGCAATGTCTCCTTGTGATTGTTGTGGGAGTTATCTTATGTTTTCATGTTTGGGGTATTTTAAGCTTTTATTGTCATTTTTTGTACTTAAATAAAACATATCTTATTTGATACAGGCAGAGTTTTCTACACCGCTGCTGCAGAAAAGTTCACCTTCTCTGAGGCTGTGGTGGCATGCTCCAATCAGGGAGCTCAGTTGGCCACTACTGGTCAACTCTACCTGGCCTGGCAGGGTGGGATGGATGTCTGTAACGCCGGCTGGCTGGGAGACAGGAGCGTCCGCTACCCCATCAACATCCGTCGGCCGCAGTGTGGAGGGGGTCTGCTGGGGGTTCGAACTGTTTACCTCCACACAAACCAGACAGGATACCCACTACCTGAGTCCCGTTACGACGCCTTCTGTTACACAGGTAGGCCAACATTTAGATTAATAAGTATAGTATGTATTGCCTTTTTTAACCTGACTGCCACCAAGACAAATTCCATTCTGTGATGACATGGCAATCAAGTATTGAACTTGAACTTGATACTACTGTAAAAGGGCTCTTCTAACCTAACATTAGTGAAAGTGTTGACAAATAAAAGCATTTAACATGTATTTTAGATGAATGAGATGAGAGTATATCACAATGTTTCTGGTCCCTGTTTGCTCAGCAGCGTTAAATTGTATGGATGTTAAATTGCATGCAAGGTATTGCATATAAACATTGTGATTGGGTTTATTCTTGGTCTGCTCCCATATTCTACCTGTCATGGTGTCTTTATCACACTTTCTATTCTCTTTTTACAGTCTAAATTAAGTTTTGTATAAGTCTGGTTTGAGAGTGTGGAATCATACTATCAAAATGTCATCCTTCTTATTAGTTTGGATTTCTTTATGCTTTCTGTCCCAAATGTATGGGTGAGGGTACGAATGGAAATTGGAAAAAGGTAATTTGTGTATTCTGCACACTCAGCATGGAATATGTTGTAGAATGACTAGAATATCTATAAATTGATCTCATAATTTAAATCCAAAATGAAAGAATTAAAGGCAGATACCTTAAGATGTCAGTGTGTGGCATCTGACTCCTGTAAATTTCTCTTTTGAAATGTAATATCTTTATGCTTGATTTAAGTTTTTAATTTTGCATTTCATGTAATGTGTGTGTTTTATACATGCTTCTGTTGAAAAAGAGATTCTTAATCTCAGTGGGGCTCTCCTGGTCAAATAAATCCGACTAATCTTTCTCCTAAATCCCCTCCAGAGTCCCCTGATGAGGAAGGTTCAGGCATCATAGAAGAGGGAAGTGGCATGCTGAGTGTTACTACGGCGACGCAGAGCCCAGAGGTGTTCTACAGGAGGACGACCACAGAGAGCGAGGCGATCGGAGAGGTGGAGACTCAGCAGCCTACCGTCGTGGACTTCACCTTCACAGAGAGCCCTACCGGGATGCCGCTGCCTCAGCCGCCCAACGTCACTGAGTTCATCACTGACTTGATAGAGGCGGCCACCGCCCGGCCCGACACAGGCCGAGAGCCCAGCAAAGGCTTTGTGATGCCTCCTACGGGTCAGTGATACTGCACTGCTGATGCATGTACAGAACATCACATAGAAAGTCCACTAAAGCAATGCTATTAGCTGCATGCTAGCGGCAAACTACATATAACTAAAGGCACAAATGCACAGACCAACACTTTGTGTTTTTTTTATTTGTTTCATAATGACACTTGAGTTTTGTTTTCGAATAAAAATAACAATCACTGTGGTGCGGAGTTTTGAAATTAATGCCCCCCCGCCCCCAATAATAATTTACAGTATCTTGTTTCTCTGTGCAGGTGTGGTCTTCCATTATCGCTCAGGCTCCAGCCGCTACGCTTTCACCTTCGTTGAGGCCCAGCTGGCCTGCCAGAGTGTCGGAGCCACCATGGCCACGCCAGAGCAGCTGCAGGCAGCATACGAGGCTGGATATCACCAGTGTGATGCAGGATGGTTACTGGACCAGACTGTAAGGTAAATCTGAAATGTATTTTCAGATTTAGTTAGGTAGAGAATCTTTCAAGGTTCAGGTAGAGAGATTTCTGTCCCACACACAATACGCCTGCTCTTCTCTAGGTATCCTGTTGTTTTCCCTCGACATAAGTGTGCTGGAGATCTGGGGGCTCAACCTGGAGTGCGGTCATATGGTTTGAGGCCAGCAGACGAGAGATTTGATGTGTACTGCTACATTGATCGGCTCAAAGGTAAGAAAGAAAACACCTCTAACATAAAATCTCTTGTGTCCAACTTAAAGGTGACGGGGGGAATCATCACAAACAGGCTTACTAGATCCCTCTTCTTTACATAGCTATAAATGTATTATTTCAAGTTATTTACTTTCTATTTCACCATCTTGACATCTCCTCATCTGCTCCACAGGCGAGGTTTTCCACGTGGGCTCCGTTGAGGGTTTCACATATGATGAGGCTGCTTCTAGCTGTCAAGAGCACAACGCCATACTGGCCTCCACCGGAGAGCTCTACACAGCCTGGAAAATGGGTTTCGACAAGTGCCGTGCTGGCTGGCTATTGGATCGTAGCGTCCGCTATCCCATCAACAACCCCCGCACTGAGTGTGGAGCTGGGAAATCAGGAGTACACACTGTTTACGCTCACGCCAACCAGACAAGCTATCCTGAAGTTGATGCCAGATTTGATGCATACTGTTTCAGAGGTAAACACTTGACTGTTACCAAACGGGCTGATTACAGCTAAAACTAACAATTACTTTCTCGATTGATTGATTGTTTGATGTATTAAATATCAGAAAATTGTGAAAAATGTCAATCAGTGTTCCCCAAAGCCCAAGATGAATGTCTTGTTTTGTCCACAAGTCAAAGATATTCAGTTTACTGTCACAGAGAGAGGAGACAATAAACTAGAAAATATTCACATTTATCAAGCTGGAATCAGAGAATTTTTACTTTAATTTCATGAAAAAAATTAGTTGGTGATTAATTTAATAGTTCATAACTAATTGATTAATCTTTGCAGCTCTAGGGCTTATTCAGAATTTTTATTTTCATCACCATTGATTTATCATTGCTCTTATTGTTCAATTCTTACAGCGGATATTCTACTTATTGCAAATGAAACTGGACTGAATATCACAGATATCCAGGAGGCCCTGCTTAACCTAACATCAATTACTGATCTGCTGCGGCCTGGTAAGCTATATTTATATTGTGAACAAATTAAAATTAAATGACTTTCTTAATTGTACAAACGACACATTATTTTCCAACATCTCATTCTTTATGTCTTTTTAGCTGTTCCTTCCATCGTCTCTCCCATCCCTGTGGATACTTTGGGTTCTGGCTCAGGCTCAGCTGAATTCGGCTCAGGGTCTGGGGTTGACGGTGCCTCTGGAGGTTACTCTGGAACTTTGTCTGGATCTGGAGATCTGTCTGGATCTGGAGACCGGGTAACCAGTGGAGATCGGTCTGGATCTGGAGATCTGTCTGGATCCGGAGACGGGGTAACCAGTGGAGATCTTTCTGGATCTGGAGACCATGTAACCAGTGGAGATCTGTCTGGATCTGGAGATCTGTCTGGATCCGGAGACGGGGTAACCAGTGGAGATCTTTCTGGATCTGGAGACCATGTAACCAGTGGAGATCTGTCTGGATCTGGAGATCTGTCTGGATCCGGATACGGGGTAACCAGTGGAGATCTTTCTGGATCTGGAGACCATGTAACCAGTGGAGATCTGTCTGGATCTGGAGATCTGTCTGGATCTGGAGACCTTTCTGGCTCTGGAGACTTGTCTGGTTCTGGAGACAGGGTAGAATCTGGAGATCTGTCTGGTTCTGGAGATCAATTCACCTCTGGAGACTTGTCTGGTACTGGAGACCTGGCTGGCAGTGCCAGTGCTGAGCTACCCAGTGGAGTGTCAGGCTTCAGCAGTGCAGATGCTTCTGGATCAGCTCTCAGTGGAGAAGGATCCGGCATCACTGTTGTTTTTTCTGGCATTGACAGCATTGTCTCTGGAGAGGGCTCAATTACAGGAGGACACCAAGAAGCCGGAGAGGGAAGCACAGGGATCTTTATCTTCCCTTCATCTGAATCAGGCTCGGGAGTGCTCAGTGGAAGCGGGGACCTCTCAGAATTTGGATCTGGATCTGGATTCAGCTCTGCAGAGAGTGGCTCTTCCAGCTCTGCAAGTGGACAGTTCTCTGGCATGTCATCTGGTTTCACCACCGACCAGGACTTTTCTGGATTCAGTGGTCTTCCATCTTCCTCTGGAAGTGCAAGTGGCCAGTCAGGAGATCTTTCAGGAAGTGGAGACACTCAAATTTTACTGATAGATAGTGAACTGATTGATGCATCCAACCCCAGTATCAACAAGGAGTATGAGCTTAGTGGAGGCCTACTGATGTTCAGTGGCTCTGGAGACATTTCAGGATCTGGTATTCTCAGTGGCTCAGCCTCTGGAAGTGGCTCTGGGTTCTTGTCAAGTGTGACCTTTGTGGAATCAGGGTTCACTGACATGACAGTGTCATCCTCTGGAGAGCAGGAGGCCTCTGGGGTTTTACTCCACAGCTCTGGACAGAAGAGTGGTGGACATTTGTTTTCTGGATTTGGAAGCTCAGGTTTCCTCTCTGGGTCTGAATCGGGAATGTCTGGATCGAGAATATCTGAATCAGGAATGTCTGGATCTGAGTCCTCTACGAGCGGAGAAGAAGGCAGTGTTACATTTTTGACTGGAGATTTTTGGACAGAGGTATCCGGAGACGCTACGCGGTCTATGGAGCTTGGACAGGGGTCGGTGCAGTACAGCGGAGAAGGAAGCAGTAGCAGCAGTGGCTTCCACTCTGGCAGCGGAGACACCCACTTGTCCACAGCCAGTGGCACTTTTTCAGGGGCTTTCTCTGGTGATTTGACACATGTGGCGGTGCTGCCCTCTCTATCCAGTGAGTGGGGACTGACAGAGAGCACCACAGGACCAGAAGAGGCCCTCAGTGGGGCTGAACTGTCACAGATCCCCAGTGGCATCTATGGAACTCCCCACCCTGTGCTTGCCCCCGCAGGACTGGCTGCTCCTCCCACCGCAACCACACCAACCTCTGTGCAGGCACCAGGCGATGGTAAAGAAACAGATTCATTGGAGGGTAGGTCAACATATTCTTAATTCTTTCTGGTCTCGGTTGCAAAATGATATGACCTTTTTCACATGTTGTTGTCCAGGTATTCGGTAAAATACCTGGAGAGATAGAGTGGGAATGGAATTTAAACAGAATGCATCCTCGCAGCTTACTGCTGGAGCTGAAATGGTTAGTTAATTAAGGGATTAGTCAAGATGGGACAACAGCTGATAGAATTTCTACTACAACAGGGGTCAAAACAGAATCTCGGGCCATGTCTTAAATGAAAGGCTACAACTCATTGACACCAATAATAACTTACATTTTTCAACAGTCCATTGACCTGCATCTAGTCTCTTTGATATGAAGAAAACCCAAAATTGTTGGCGGAGTTCAAGACTATCGTTTTAGATCCACAGCACCTGCATTAAAACAAAAAATATTGTAACTTTGACTTGAGAAATATTACACTTGTAGGGACAGAAGTGTTGAGAAAAAGTAAAAAAAATGTATTAGCTTATAACAGTTTTGCTGTAAATTGAGAAGGAGGATGCGTTCATTTGCTGTGCTGTGGCATTTGCAAACTACACATGGATTCAGTCAAAATTTTAAATTCAGCGAGGGCACAACAGCTGTTAGAAAACAATCCGATTCGAATGGTTTTATGGTATCCTGTCATCTACTGACAGACCTCTGTGAGTTGATTGTGAAAGCAGTTACAAGAATGCGGGTGTATAATGAGATATACAAGAATATATACATTTTCTATGGCATGAGAGTAGAAAGATGAGAGAGAGACTCCAAAGGTTCAAGGTCGGTTCACGCTGATAAATCTTCAGCAGATCTATTATAATAATTTCTTACATTTCAACAGTGCTTCATCATAGACACTCAAAGTCAGGGGGAAGGACTTCTCTCTAACACCACCAATGTGTAGCACTCACCGCACATCAGCTTGGTAGCGAGGGAGGGGAACATATTTTTAGTGGTGGGGAAAACCGGAGCACCTGGAGAAAACCAACGCAGACAGGGGGAGAACATGCAAACTCCACACAGAAAGGCCCGGGACGACCAGGGTTCGAACCCCGTACCTTCTTGTTGTGAGGCCACAGTTGGTTTGTAATATACAAATGAAAACAGATGACAGATTGACAACAACTACTATACCAGTTCAGATGAAACTTGGAAGTCTAATCCATTTCTCTTTTGAAATCACAAGTAGTGTATGTCTTTGAATAATTCCAATACTTTTCTAGGTGGTTTTAACCCATGTGAACCCAACCCATGTGGCGCTGCTTCATGCACCGTAGAGGATGGGGTTGTTCTCTGCCATGGTAAGGCCCAAAGCTTTTGCAAGTGCCTCTTTTTTTTGTTTACTCCTTTCTTATTTCTAAAAAAATACTAAATTCAATATTGTGTGATAATGATTTACATTAACAGACTTAATGTATGTCTTTGTTGTTGAGCACTTTGCATGTTTTGTATTGTTGTCTGCATTCTGTTCATTAATCAGCTTGTCAGTTATATTTCCAGAGACATATTTAACAGGTTGTGATTATATTTACTGTTCATGAATAAGTAATACTAGACTCACCAAAAATCTTTTTTCTCTCCCTGCTGTTCTGTCCTGATGTGTTTGGCATCGTATGTGTGCTGATGTTTTGTGTTCCACTGGTTTCCTTATGTCGATTTTGTCTGTGTGTGGCTATGGGTCTCTGTGTTCGTGTGGCAAATTCAATGTTTGGGTGCTCGTCAACTATGCATCAGCTCTGCTCTGAGGTTGTAAAGCCTCTGTGTCACATGTGTTATCACAATTGCATTCAGTCTATATGTTGTTTTTGGTTTGCTGTGCCTGTATACACCGCATACACTGTATGCATGCTAAACCCGGGGCAACATATGTGCTTCCTGGTATCATATGGCTGCTTTCATCCAGCTGGAATTTGAATACTGATCCTCTGCTGCAACAAACCACAGATTCAAACATACACTTACTGCATATATTACAATTATTAATTCTCTCTGCGGACATAACACAGATTTCGTAGATATTTCACAGAGGTGAAAACAGTACAAACATATTCTACTTCTAAAAATACTATTATTTGAGTGATTATTTTTTAAGATCTAAGTTAAATTACCAGTAAAGGAATCTACTCAAGTGAAAGTACAAAGAAGCTCATTTAAAAGTTACTCAGTTACTTTTTTAACAGCAGTAGGTTCAAAAAGGACACTAGCAGGTTGCCAGACAAACTGGCGCTGCCCATCCTGCCCTTCATTTACTGAAGTAGTTTCAGGGGCAAAATGTTTTCCTTTAATTTTTTCATTTACTTTTTTATTTTTTATTTACTCACGGATGTGATTCAAAATGACAGATTTTAAGAACTAACTTAAAACGCAAAAGTACACAACAGTACACAAAACCTGCATAATTACAGTAATGCAAGTCATTGTAATTTGTTACCTTCCACCTCTAATATACATATATATGGTCATTATTAACTTGAAACACTTTGAATCAAAAACAAAGAGACATAGAGGATGATTCAGTGTGCAGTAAGTCTAATCTGGATCAGAGGTTGCAGCAGCGACAGTATTGTTTACTAACTTCTCAACCCTGAGGTGTGATAGTCCTTCTATCACAGCTTCACCTCCCAGACCTTGCTTGCTAACTTCCCATCCCCCCCACCCCACGCTCAAACAGTAGTGTCAACCGCCCCCTTTTTTGCAGAGGTAGATGTGTGCCATCCCAACCCTTGTGCCAATGGAGCCACCTGTGTGGAGAGCGCAGACTCTTACAAATGCTTATGCCTGCCCAGCTACGGAGGGGAACGCTGTGAGATCGGTATGAGATCAGCTTCAGCTAATAAATACTAACAGCAGCCTCTCAAAAACAACCAAAGAGAGAGAGAGAGATGCTAAACATCACCAGCCAATAGCATCAGTACTCGCTGTGGCTGTGAGGAGTTCTGGTGGTCCAGCAGTCGAAGATGCATCATGTAACTGGGATGTCCCTGGTTTGCCATGGGACCCTGTTTTCCGATTAGGACAAAAGGCCTTAAAATATAACTAAAGGGTCAGTTCACCCCAATGCCACAAAGAACATGTTTTAATTAGAGCTGCAAATATGAATAAGGGCTGCACAATGAGATAATTAGCTAATTGGGTGGCAGTAGCTCAGTCCGTAGGGAGTTGGGAACTACGTACGTAAGGTCCTCGTACAGATCAAAGTGTGGACTGGTAGCTGGAGAGATTCCACTTCACCTCCTGGGCACTGCCAAGGTGCTCTTGAGCAAGGCACCAAACCCCCTCAACCACTCAGGGTGCCTGTTCAGCAGTCACAGCCCACTCTGACATTTTTCCATTAGTGCATGTATAGCCTATGTATCGGCATGTAAAATACAATTTCCCCATAGGGGATAAAAAAAAAAACAGTATAATTAAAATTACAATTATTTTGACTAAAATCTTTTTCTCTCTCTCTCTGTAAAACAAAGCTGCCTTCAAGTGCGGTGGAAAATGTTGGTCTATACGCGGTCTGATTGAAAGCAATAAATGAACAATAAAGTCTACTTATGCTAGATTGGGGGGAGTTAAATAACGCAACAGGGTGTCACACAAGTGGGCCATTAAAGTGTCACTCCCATCGCTGCACAACCCTGCGACCAATCTTCGGACTACTTTTTCTGCGTGCCCTGAGATTGCAAAGAGAAAAATAACAACAAAAAATGTAGGGTGTATTTTAACAAATAATATCCTACCCAGGATAAACCATTAAACACATTGTTAACCATTTCTATAGGGATACAACTTATTTAACATAAAGTACTTCCAATGACAACTGTTATTACAGTAAGGTTTTTGGAGACAAGAAGTGCGAAGTGTGAAAATTTCTTATTACTGTTATGTGTGGAAACAGGTTGAACCTAAGTGCAGACAATACGCAGACTAGAATGATAGTAAACAGGTTTATTTCCAGTGTCAGGATGCAATGGTGAAAAACCAAGTCCAATACAAATCCAATAGTACGCCAGGGTGCGGAGCGCGTGTGGTACCGTATCCAATATTCCAGTGATCCAGGGCGGAGAGCAAGAGTGGTGAATGGCAGGAGTGAAGGGGCAGCAGGAGTCAGGTTCACGGAACTGTGCTAGACAAGAAACAATGAGTACAAGCATTACAAAAACTAATCCAATTGTGAGTCAACAGCGAGACTAACGTTGTCGTCTAAACTATGATCTGACAAGGAGTGGTAGGTTGACCGGGTATTTGAAGCAGAGGCGATTGGGTCTGATGAGCTGCAGCTGGAACCCGGACTCCCGCACACCAGGCTTCACTCCTGCAAACAAGGACAGACAGAGGGGAGGAGAGCAGAGACAGGGTGCAACTGGCAACAACCCTAACAATTACGTACTATAGGTGAACTGACCCTTGTGGAAATAAAGCCATGAAGGTGGAGCAAGAGAATTAATGTTACAGTAAAATTTCAACATTACAGTACTGTTGAGAAGTGCTCTTCCAGCTGAAGTGAAGCATTGTGTGTAATTTTCCATTCTGCATTGAGACGTTTGTTTTTTTACGGCAGGATGGAAACAGTGCCTGTCGTCAGACGTGTACTGAATGCCAGACCAAATGAAGGCATCGCAGTGGGAAAATGTGCTCTTCACTGACTCACAAGACAAGTTCTGAATACTGAGACACTACATGGGTTGTGACCAATATCAAGCACTTTATCAGCTGCTCAAACACTAATACCGCACAGCTAGCAGAAAGAATGATGAGAATACAGAAAACCTTCTCATCATCAGATGCTGTGCTTTAGTTGTCCAACCCATTTGTAGTTGTCCAAGTTACAAGTCTCTGAGAGCTACAACAGTGAAAATATAGTAATCTGTACTGAATATATAAATGTCTACATAAGTGAAAGTCCATTGTGTAAATGTTGACTCTTTGGTGTTGCGGCTGCAGATGAGCAGCAGTGTGAAGACGGTTGGACTAAGTTTCAGGGGAACTGCTACCTACACTTCTCTGACAGAGAAGAGTGGCTGGAGGCAGAGCAGCGCTGCCGGGACTTGAACGCCCACCTGGTCAGCATCATCACCCCAGAGGAGCAAGACTTTGTCAACTGTAAGTGCATGATGTGTGTGTGTGTGTGTGTGTGTGTGTGTGTGTGTGTGTGTGTGTGTTGTGTTTGTGTTGTGGTTGTTTGGGGGTGTGTGTGGTGGGGGGGGTGGGGGGGGTGGGGGGGGGGGGGGGGGGTGGGGGGGGGGGGGTGGGGGTGGGGGGGGGGGTGGGGGGGGGGGGGGTTCCCATTGAGATGGAGACCATTAAAAAACACGTTTGTCTCTTGCAGCAAACACACAGGACTACCAGTGGATCGGGCTGAATGACAAGACAGTCAAGAATGACTTCCGCTGGACAGATGGCACTCCACTGGTGAGTGAGGACATGGGGGCATTATGCTGGTGTGTTGCTCCTGTTACAGGCAGAGCAGAGTATAGTATAGTATGGTGTAGCGTGGTGGTTCCCAATCTTTTTGGTTTGCGAATCCTTAAAACCAAGTTTACTTGCAACCCCACCAGAATACCAGGCACAGTCACACAGCCCTTGGGCCAGAGGCAATCAAACAACTACAAAGAGATGCAAAATGACTAAAAAGAGACACAAAACAACTTTAAACATTCAAAAAAACATCCACAAAGAGATGCAAATCAACCACCAAGAGACGTAAAAATGTTCACAAAGAGATGCTAAACGACTATAAGGAGATGCAAAACAACCACAGAGAGATGACTACAAAAGACAAGTTTAGAAAAGGGTTTATGTCTCTGATCATCTCGAGAATTCTGGTTCACCTGCAAAATGTTACTGAAAGAGACAGAAAATGACTCCCATGTCTGTCTGTCACCAGGGGGCCATTGTGTCATAATCTATATATGCTTCCAGGACTCCAAGCTGTAAAATGATCAAATAATTCTTTAAAGGTCCAATGGCATGAAATGAACTTTCGATTTTGATAATCGAAGCCGAATGCAGAATCGGCGATTCTCCCGGTATTTTTTTCTCTCTCCAGCCCCACCTATTTACGCACGTCCAAAGAAAAGGACAACACACACATTTTGCTTTCCCTTGAATGAGTAATGGAAACAAACAACCAAAGTGTGGGCTCAGACAGCACTTAGTGTAAAATAATTTTGAAAAGTTGAAATCCTGTTTACTTACATACAGTGTACAGTGCAGAATGTGTTCACTCTTACTGGTCGCTGTGTCTATACCTTGTATTATTGTTGTAGTATAGTCTTGTAAGTGTTGTTTCTATGTTTTTTTCAGCAATTCGAGAACTGGAGGCCGAACCAGCCAGATAATTACTTCAACTCTGGAGAAGACTGTGTGGTGATGATCTGGCATGAGAACGGCCAGTGGAACGACGTGCCCTGCAACTACCACCTGCCGTTTACCTGCAAGAAAGGCCCAGGTATGTTAGCTCAGACCTAGTCTATATCCACGACATTCCCAGATTGCCCTTCTTTTCGGCCGGATGTCCGTAACCTTTCCTCCTCAGATCTCTGCAGGGTAAATCCAGACAGCTAGCTACACTATCTTTCCAATTTGAGTTTTCTGTTGAATTACTAAAACATCTTTTGAACGTACACATCTTCCACCAAAACAAGTTCCTTCCGAGAATATTTTGCAGCGGCACCGTGGCTCCGTCTGGCAATTAACACCGCCCAAGACAATTGTGATTGGTTGAAAGAAATCCCCATAAACCAGAGCACATTTTTCTCTTATCACGGAATGCTGTGTGGACTAGCCAGACCCTCCTTCACGGCGCTGTGGAGGAAGGTCTGACCCAACATCTGTGACAAAGACTTTCAATCAACTTTCTTGGAAACTAGGGGTAGAAAATGAACACTTTAACCCTTGTGTTGTCTTCCCATCAAAATTGAAAATCAACACTTTATATTGATGTTTTTAACGATTTCTTACGTTTTTTGTCCCTTTTTTCAACACTTTTGATGCATTTTTTTCAATGTTTCAATGTCAGAAATTAGGAATTATTTAGACTAAATTTAGACTTTTACTCAATAATATTTCAAAAACACTTCAACTTGTTTTTCAAATGATGTAAAATTAAATAAGACACCCCAAAATTAACAGTTGTGTGGAATCAATCATGTTATTTTGGGTAATTACAATTGACAACATGAGGGTTAAGACAAGGTGACAGGCACAGAGCCATGAATATTATCGCCTTAAAAAATTAGTATGGCAAATGTGTTTGCATACTATTGTCTCCTGGATATTCAACTTCATTCACCAGCAAGTTGCTAACCTTGTTTGGTGCTGGGGAAGTAGCGTTTGGCTGAAAATTTCTCTGCGTGCTGCTGCCGGAAATTAGGTACAACTAAGCAAAAAGAGATGCATGAACAAGCTAAAGCTGCAGAGTTGAATCATAATTCTCAATAATTTCAGCAGAAGTACGAGGAACCTCTTTCACACAGAGCCATTAGCTTCAAGGTTCTCATGAATGATATTGACTTATGTAGGTTTGCTTACTGCAGTACTGTCGTCTGTAGTGAAAATACTCAATGCAAGAGACAAGGGGTCCAAAGCATGCGATTATATGAGTCGTCTGTTCTTAGCCTGTAATACGACCCACAGGAGCGTTTCATAAAAGAGCGCCCCTAGGGGTGGCATGAAATCCAGATATCTAAAACAAAGAACGTTGCTCGCAGTTGTGAACGTAAAGTTTGTGATTTTAAACATGTATTTAAGGTTGTGAAATGGTTGCGGTTTAGTTATGTTTGGGCACAAAAACTACTAAAAGGTCATGGTTTGGGTCCAAATCAGACGTTACTTCACTTCCGGTTATGACGCTGGGCGGTGACGCCCCGGTTGCAATTTCAGGATTAGGCACAAAAAGTACTTGTGGGTTTTACTATTGTGGGTTGCGTTCAAATCAAACGTTAATTTACTTCCTGAGGGTGACGCACGTGGCGCTGAACGTGACGTTTGCTAAGTTGAAAAAACACCTTGCCATTTACTTTATTTTCGAACGTGACTGGAACCCCACTCTCCAGGGTGATCCCCACCCCAACCCACCTCCTTGCGCAGAAATTTGCATCTCTCACACTTCCTCACTTTACTTCCTGCTCTGCTTCCGTCATAATTACTATGGCCAGTAGAGGGCGCAGCCACCATAAATGTATAGACAGGTCGCAATTGCTACGATTGCTAAACAACGTTAAGGACAGTTTTTCGGGGGAGGGTTTGATATGACAGCTTCTGGTTCTGTCCTCAGCGTCCTGTGGCTCCCCGCCGGAGGTTGACAATGCCCACATGTTTGGTAACAGGAGGGAGGAATACCCTGTCAACGCCATCATCCGATATCAGTGCAACCCAGGCTTTACACAGCGCCACCCTCCCGTGGTTCGCTGTAAAGCAGACGGACAGTGGGAGAAACCCCAAGTGGAATGTACTGACGGTGAGTGCAGTCTGCGCGGACACCCCGTTATTCCCCTTAAAATGCTCATATTATGCTTTTTGGCTTTTCCCCTTTCCTTCATTGTGTTATATATCTTTTTTGTGTGCATGTAATAGGTTTACAAAGAAAAAAAGCCCTAACTCAACCCCAAAGGGACTTACGATCTCCAACAGAAAACACTGTTCATCAACTGCTCCAGACAGCTCTATTGTAGTCCAACCTTTACTTCCATGACAAACGAGCATTTTGTAACACACGTTATAAAGCTCGCCTAACAGATAGCGTGGCAAGCCATCAAAGAAAGCTAGTAAGAGTGGAGGCCCGAAGAGTTCAGAAAATTGTTACCATTTTAATAACTTACCATTTGGAAACGTCTTGCTCCAGTCTAGGTTATACAGCTGCTTGTCAGGGCCCACCCTACTAAACTTCTGACTGGCTAGTAGTCCTTACCTAGCTACTGCACATGTGCAACTCCCAACAAAGGAACAGAAGAGTGATGCCTCACTCTGTAGCTAAAACAGAGAGCTCAACACACAGGGTTAAAAGAGGATATATGGTGTTTTTTGAAAATTACACCACGTAAACCTACTCTTGTGCAACCTCTAAATACTATTATGAACCTGGAAATGAGCATAATATGAGTTCTTTAAGACTAGTTTGTAAATAAAAAAAGGAGAAGCTCCCTGAAAGGTATGGACAGGTGTGTTATTTCTTTAACTCACTCTTGTTGTGTTTCTCTTTTGCCGCAGTGAAAGCCAGAAGAAGGATACAGCGGAGGAGCAGCAGGAGTCTGGCAGCCAGCGGCAAACTTCACTAAAGAAGGGGAAAAAAAGAGGAATTAATTATTTAAGAACATTTGCAGCACACGGAAATCCATTTTCCATTTTAGTGAAGAGGATTCGAAGCGTTAAATTGTTGGAAGGCTACATCATATTTCAATTCCCTGTCCTCCATAATATATTTTAGTTATATGTATACTAATTGTATTGCTCTGAGTTTATTTGCATCGTGTGTTTTGTTATATAATTTTGTTTGGTTAAATCATTGTTGGGATTCTTTTTGAGTTTTCTAGAAGGCAGAATCTGTCTGGTTCACTGTAGTCTGCTGTAGATCGGTACCACAGAGATGAGGGTCGGAGGATGTTGGCACGTTAGGATCTGCTGTAATACTAGTTCATGGTGTGAGACATCAACAAGTTAAATGTTTGTGTACCCGTGTGACATAGCTTATTGTTAGGCTACATCTGTCGGTAGAAAAACCCAGCAGGGAAGACACTCCTTTGGCAACGTTAAAGGGAAATACTGGTGTTTTTAAAGTTCACATCAATCATCCTAGTTGCCCTGCTGGTTTTTGTCCTTCCAGCTGGTTTCTGCACTCAGTAAGTGTAGCTAAAGGTCAAGCGGCAACCTCCGGTGCTAAAAAAAAGGACCAAAGTGCCAAAACTTGCAGTTCATCGAGTGTTCACAAAGGAAGTCAGTCCCCATAGACCCAATCCCATTCCCAGTAGAAAATCCCTGCGTCCTGTACATACAATTTAACGAACAAGAGGAACAAGTGGATATACTTGTTATGTCAATTATCTATAATGCATGTTTGAAGCTTTCATATGTCAACACTTTGACTTACGGTAGCTTGGAGAGCTAATTCACCTTTTGGGCCACTGACTAAAGAAAATGAAGCTAACCGAGGTAGCAGTCAGTCCGGCCGGCGGGGAAATGTTGCTGTTCGTAGCGCTAGATTTGGTTTGTCAAAGACACTTGCACTTCAACACAGGACATGAAACAAGCACAGCAGAGACAACAGATAGTTTGGACCCCCGTGTTTACCTATGTAGCTTTAAAGGTACAATGTGTAGGAATGTCTCCCATCTAGCGAAGAGATAATGTTTCGCAATCAACACTCTCGCACCACCCAGTTCAAAGTATACGTTACAGCTACGGTAGCCTTCATGCTTCAAAAAGCCAAGATGTCATCCACGTCTTCAACCAGCTTTACCTCTGGCGACCAGGGCGGTTCATTTAATTTTTGTTAATTGCGAAATTTCCTATAAAGATTTGGTCATGCCATGTTTCCTTTTTCAATTTAGCCGGGGTTGGTAAGCGACGAAACCCATTGGCAGCATTGGCAGCATTAGCAGCATTAGCAGCATTAGCAGCACCTGTGAGTTTATCACGTGACAGCAAAAAGGCGAAGCAGTGTATCCTGTATGTCCCTTACCAGCCAACATATTTCAAGATGGCGCATCGACCACAATTCATGCAAATACAAATGTGAAAATTCAAGCCAATAGGAATACTTGGAATTGGTGGTGGGAAATATTCATGAAAAGCACAAGTTTGTGAACGGGCAACACCGATTTTGATAATGAACATCTAAACACGTTGCACACTGGACCTTTTAACGTAATAGTCACGGCTGAAAAAGACAACAATAATACAACGATTATAATCTAAATTGTTGATTTTATATACTTCCGCAATTCAAACCTTCTGCCATTTTGCTACCTGGCAATTATTTTTGTTTAAGCAGGACGCCATGGGGATTAGGTCCACAGACTTTAAAGTACCGCCTTCAATTTTGTTATAACTCACCTGTTTATATTTATTCAGACTTAGTTCTGCATATTTAAGAGTGTTCTGCTTTGAGTGAGTGAGGTGCCTGCCATCACAGGAGGCGAGCATAGACTGAAGGCCTCTATACGGCCCTCCTCAGCTTCATCCACGCTTCACTTCATTGCCCATTTTTTAAATAACCGACATCCGGTAGCCACCTACTTTGAGCTTGGTTTTGGTTCTTCAGAAACCTATGGGTGACGTCACAGAGACCACGTCCATATTTTATACGGCCTTTGTTAAAGGTATCATATTTCCTCCTTCAGAGGAAGCAATTGAACGCTGTTCCTTCCAGAATTAGTGCTTTTAAAACAACGCCTATCTGCGGTAAAAACCTGATATTTTCAAATTTCTCAGAGGTTTACATGTTTAGGATTATTGGATGTTATTTGGAATATATTTTACACCTCTAGTGTGTTTTTATTGGACATGATATCTGGTCCATGTTAACTTCCTAAAAAGTAGAAAACATTAGTAGAAACATTTAGCAGACTAACCTTAGCCATAGAGTGAAAGCATATGAGTTCAAATGAACCGTATAGCCTGCAAAGTATCTTGTAAAATAGTGGTTTTGATCAACCTGTTTTAATGAATTCACACAGTGACAGAGTATCTGCTGGACTCAGTGATTGTTATATAAAACAGATTCAGTTCTGTTATGAGACTACAGTGCCGGCAGCAACACACAGGCAGGCTGAATAAACTTCTACTAGCTCAATTTCTTTCATATTTAATCTGTAGGGGATCAAGTTGGACGGCTTGTGAGCCACAGTTTGTCATGTTGGCTGGTCTGAGTCTTTTGTTTTTTTTGTGTTTTTTAAGTAGTCATCATCTTCCAGAGGCTGTGCAGTGCATAGTGTTTCTGTGGAGCAAGTGTCAGTGTAATGAACCTGTTATCTATTTCATGTTTCTATCCTCAGAGGACGTCGCTGTAAACATTACAGTGTGTGGAATGCCTGTTGTTCTTTTCCCAGCTTTTGACTGCTTTCATTTGCACACTTTTGTGTCATTGTTGCTGTGTTTGGAGGCTGTGCCTCCTTCATACTGTCACCCGCTGCATGATAAACCAAAGACTGAGAATTCAAATCATGTGCTGTACAAGCTGTGTCTGCTGCAGCCCCATTGTATTTACTAATTTAAAGGATAGGTCTGTCAATGTTCTCTATTTTTCTTTTTGTATAACGGTACTTTTGGACAGCACTCCAGTTAATACTTTTTTATTGCCACACAGACATTTTGGCACCCTTACTCAGCGTGTTTCACAAGCAATCACCTGTGGAACACGCTGAGGAAGAGCACGGCCATATCACTGTCCAAATTACCTCAATAAATTATTATTATTCACATTAAAGATCCAGCATCCAGTCGTCAAAGTCTTCTAGTTTTAATGTGACAAATCCCATGAAAAGACCAAAACTAACGTATGACTGTATCAACTACCAATAGTGTGTGTGTGTGTCGTGTGTGTGTGTGTGTGGTGTGTGTGGTGGTGTGTGTGGTGTGTGTGTGGTGTGTGTGTGTGTGTGTGTGTGTGTGTGTGTGTGTCAAAGCTGGATATCTCTTACTTCTTCTGCCATAGAGATCCATAAAGCATCCAAAAACTATTGAAAAACATCAGTGAGCACACTGTTGCACTGGATGCATGACTCTTCAACACACACACACACACACACACACACACACACACACACACACACACACACATATCATCCTGCTGTCTCAGCTGTTCTATAAAAATACGTATTTGTGACCTGTTGTTAAAGATGTACAGCATGCCTTCAGACACAAGAAAGGCTGAAAGCATCAAGAGATGGATTCTCATATTGTAGGTTTTGGTCCTTTCACTGGATTTGTTGAAGAAACACACAGATTTACACCAGTTGAATCATTTACATTTTTATCAGTTTGAATGCAAATTCAAACATCATGTCAACATGGGGACAAAGCAGTGGTGTTTAAATCCAGCTATAAATCCCTGGCTCTTTGCATGTGGCAGACATGAGCAAGGAACTGATATAAAACAGAGAAATAATATATGATTTAGGAGAAACATGTATTTGCCTCATCCTCACATAATGTCTTATTTAATGTTTTCTGATACCAAAGTGCAGAATGTGCAGTTCAGTTTGTACTCACATCAATCTATGCCAAATAAAAAACTCTGGTTGTTACCTTCTGCAATGGTTTCTCTGCTCATACAGCGCATTAACTGCCCGTGAAAACGTTAAGTTTACAAAACTTATATGTTATACTATACTTATGTCATATGTTATACTTATACTTCTATGATTAACAGACTGCAGAGATCAGTCAGTCCTCCATGATTCCTGGAGGGTCCCCGCCCAGGTATTCCAGGTACAGACTACAAACACGTCTTTTACCTCCCGTCTGCCTCTCAGTGAGCTCAGTGTTCCTGTGGCAGCAGCCGAGGTAAATAGGATACAGCGCTGACTCAAAGGAATAATAAAATTACGGTAAAGTTCTATTTGCCCAAAAGGGTGGGTTGGACATGGCGTCAGCATTCCCTTGTTACTGAATAGAGTTCTTTTAAGCACCCCTCCCTCCTCTGCACCCCACCCTCCAAACACACCGGTTCACCTCTCTGCCCCGGGCCTCCGGATGAATCGTCTCTCTCACTCTGCTCTCACCATGTTATGCACTTGCCAATTAGTGGAGAAGAGAAAATGTCCGTAAGCTAAAACATAATGCTAAGTGCTAAGGAGATAGGGCATTTTGTGCTGCTGCCCCACGTGTGTGGAAGGCCCCCCCCCCGACACCTTGAGGGCACCTCAATCCACTGAGTGTTTTAAAAAAGGCCTAAAAACATTTTGTTTTTAGCAAAGCTTTTAGTCCCCTTTAGATGTAATTTATCCTCTCTTTTTTAAAATAGCTATGTTTTCTTTTTTTATTCTTTCTTTTTTTGTTTTATTTTTCTCTCTGTAGCACTTTGAGATCTATTGATGGAAAGTGCATTATAAATAAAATGTTTTATTATTATTATTATTATTATTCTTACTGTGAGCAAGCTACTACTGTTTCCCATTACAGCCAATTAGAAACCCTGACGTCGTTGCTGTCAGACTCTGTGTCGGAGGCACCTTAACTTCAACATGGACATTAAAACTCAAAAAATACTGTATATATCGGGAAAAAATGTGTAGGCTACAGTTAACAAGATAAAATGATAGCACTAGATCATGATATATCATGTACAGTGAAAGCCCGCTGGACATTTTAGGAAATACATTTTGAACGGCTCTGAGTCCAATTTATATTTTAAAAGTGGATTACTTTGTTCATTTAAAAAAACAATATATACCACTCTTTTCATGGGTTTTATTACATTCATGTTTATATCTGTATCAATGTGTCTTGCATTTATATATATATTTATATATATATATAGGTGTAGAAAGGAACATGGTAAAGGAATGTAGCAATTATATGCATAAGGATATATATAGATATTTATATTTCCCTTGTCATGCAAATAATTACTACATTCGTGTTTACACTCAGTTTGTTCATTGCAATTTCTGTCTAATTTTATTAGATTAAATTATTAAATTAATTACTTTATCTTTTGTGATCCTCTTACCATTTTTATACCGCACATATTTTATTGTTGGAGGGAGCCTAAGATTTTCTGCCTCCCTGTAATTGTTGTGCTAATGATGAATAAAGACCTCTAACGTTGAACCTTGAGTGGTAATTCCACATATTTTCTCAACTGACCTTGAGAACATGCTCAAAATGTTTGATGACTAGAGGTTTTGCAAAAAGCTTTGTTGTTTTGTGGTTTATTTCTCAGTACTTCATTTTTTTTTTAGATAAAATTCTTGTTTGATTGACTCTTGTCAGTGTACAGATGTTATGAGATGGCTCTCAATGAGGTTTTTTTTTAATTTTTAACTTTTAATTTTTTATTTCATTAAAAAAAAGAATAATGCGGGTACTTTTCAATATACACTCAATAAATACACTCATACCAATACAAACATATTCCTATCAAGTACTTTTTAGGACAAAAAAAAAACAAAAATGTATTTTATTTGTGGCATTTAACTTTCGGTGCGGAACCAAATACACAACAATTCTGTTTCCGGTAGGAACACAGACTACGGGGACTTCCGTTGTTGCCTTTACTTGCGGGATAACGATGGCTTTCCCAGAGTTTACATCGGAATAATTAAAGTGGTATGTAAATAAATAACCATTTCCAAACACCGAGCCCGTCCGAAGTATGTACACAGTAACAATGAATATTAAAATGATTGATAAGTCGCTCGTGAGTCACATACCTTTTGCTAACCAAACACCGTATAGCTAGCATAGCTAACGTTAGCTGTGATGGTCGATGTTGGCCAGAAATGCCTTTGCCCTGCGTTAGCTCGGAGGCAGACGGACAGGAGACAACTTTTTAAATATAATATGTTAATATAGTTTATTATAAAGGGGCCATCACGCCCTGCTTGATTAGAAGAAGTGTTACTTGACTTAAATATACCAATAAGTTGTTGTAGTACAACCTAGCTTAATTAAACAGCTTTAAAAACTCAAAAAGTAAACTTAAATAAACAATATTGGACATTGAATTTAGCGTTGAGAAGGCCAGTAGTGTGCATTCTAATATTGTATTTAATATATTCAGTATGCATGCACCTGCAACTCTGCAAAAGTTATGACCATTATTTTATACGTTTTTTTATATTGTAATTTTAAGATATCTCATTCAGTGAAATTAGGTCAGTTTTGAGTTTGGCCTGCTGCTTACTAGGCCTGTTTAAACATTTATTTCTCTACAGTGTAGCAGGCTCTTTCTTACATGCATTAACAATGAATGCACATGATAATGGAAGTTTTCTGTTCCTAGACTTGATTGCAAATATTTGTCTCATTTAATACCTCTACTTTTACAACCTTAAGAGGGAATTAAAGGAAAGCTGTATTTGCGTTGCATTGACACATGAAAGAACAATAGAACACAGCTGGTCCGTTTAGGGTCTTTAGACCTTTATCACAGCTGGGGTTGGGCGGTATACCGCAGGGTCTGGAAAATAGCAATGGTATCAGTTTCAATACCGTCATTAAAAAAATGCAATGCACTTATTTAGGAGACAAGGATTAAGTATAATTTATGTGATGCCTAAAAATATGTGTGGTTGTCATCACGTGACAGTATGGAGGAGAAAGAAAGAGAGAGAGAGAGAGAGAGAGAGAGAGAGAGGGGGAAAAGATGGTAAGTCGTGCACCGAGTGACCTGGTCTGGGAGAAGAACTCGACTTCTGCAGTTTTAGCAGCATTTGGGGTTCTGACCTAATGAGAAGGGAGAGGTGTCTCAGTGTTTGGCATTCAGTTTCTGACCGGTGTAGGCACAAGCCAGCAGTTTGGTGACGTCATCTGAGCTTTACGTCATCATTTGTAATTAGTCACAGTAATACCGTATACCACGGTTAATAGGGAGGAGGTTTGACGGTATCAAAAGTTGGATACCGCCCAACTCTAATCACAGCAGACATTTTCACTTGTCATAGCAGGAAAAGCTCATGAACCATTGAAGTGTCACAGTAGGCCATATAGGTCAGACACCATGCAGAAATACCAGACCCGTTGAGCTGGTGAACCTAAATGAAATGCAGTGCATCTGTGTTTCCTATAGGATTTGTTTGAGCAGTGGGGGCAGGTCTAACTAACTATTTCCAATTTATATTACTACACTGACTCAATTACCGTTTTGGTGTTTCCAGATGTTTGATATCAGGACGATGAGCTGCATTATGTCGTCAGGATCATATAAAAAGCAGCCGCGACTACATTGTGCGTCTGCCCAATTTCTGATACTCTAACGATCCGCCACCATCAAAATCCACATAGAGGAAACACTGGTGTATGGCAAGCCTGGTGGCCCACCGGGCCTACATTGCCCCCCACCAGGCCTAAGCCACATAAAGACGTTTTTTAAACTACAGTTACAGCGGGGCGACTTGGTTGGAAACGTTGACATAATCTTATTTTAAAATCTCCAGTTAACTTTTAGCACTCACTTAATGTAGAGCCCTAAATGCTCAATTTTGCTCTACATTTACACTGCCGGCTGAACAACCTCTCTGGAGGAAACCCTGGAGTGCATTCATCATTAATGTTATCAAGTCATCGTTTGCTATTAATTTAAATGTTACATTTATGTTATTAAAAAAAGGTCTATTCTGGCTGTTTAAATAACATATACACTTCACAATGTCTCTTGATTTGAAAAAAACCCCACTAGTCAATCTGATGGGGGAGGGTCTAGCTGGTTGTTTCTCTTACATTTTTCACACTTACTGCACTTGAGAGCAGAACGTTATAAATAATGCACACTGGGTAATTTATGGACTGTATTTATGTATTCTACTCAAAACGCCTTTACATAGTACGGGAACCATTCACTTTCACACCTTCTACCACCTGAGCCACAGTTGCCCCTAATACGCCACTGAGACTATAAAAACAGAAAAACTGATGGAATAAAAAAGCAGAAACAAAATATCTAGCAAATAAAATGGAATATAGTTTAATTGTGATAATACAGATGTAGGCCCCAAATAAATAAATGTATATATGTACATTAAAGCAATATCTTAGGGCTTCTGGTAGTGGTTGAAAGTAATTTGTCATGTTAAGTCTTTTTTCTGCCTGTAACCTGCTTTTTTATTTTTCTGTCCAGGTTGATGGCCAGTCTCTCTCCTCCCGTCCTATCTGCTCTTGCCTCGTACCTTTCCACCTTGCTTCCCTGCGGCTTCGCTGTGGGGCCTTCGCAGCTAAGGGGGGGCAGGATGGGGCTGTGGTGGGTGGGCCGCTCGCTGGAGGCTGGATCCCTGCTGGGGAAGGACGGGGACACAGAGTGGTCCTCGAAGTATCACAGTGACCCGATGGCTCAGAGCCAAGACGCTGAACTTGGGATGAACTCGGAGTCCAAATCGAGTAAGACCAACAGCTCAGAGGCAGAAAAGGTAAAGTGAATACACATTTAAACAGAAAAAACATGAATGCAGACACATAGCATGCAGACCGAGCAGGCTGTTAATGCTATTAAAGATGTGATGGACCGATATAAAAAGTTAATGTGATAAGACAACAGAAACACTGCTACAATAACCATAAACACAATAAAATACACAATATGGTAAATAAACACAGTGATGGAACTATATAAAAAGTTAATTTGATAAGACAACAGAAACACTGCTACAATAAGAACAGGATGAGAGAAAGTGCTACGCTGTGCAAGGAAACATCAATTATAATCTGTATATATATTAGAATTAAGAGCATTTATGTTTGATGTTTACCATGTTTACAATCTTAGTTCAGCATCTTAGCATGCTAACATTAGCTACCTACCTCAAAACATAAACTATAAATCAGGTCAAAAACTTTGACCTGCAAATGGAAAAACTGTTTTTTGGGGGAGGACTAGTTAGTAGAGCTGTTTAGAAGTGAACTGATCCTTTAACTACGCTCCTGTAACGACAGTACTTGGTTGGAACGAGGCTTTTGTTTCTCCGTCATGCAGCTAACACTCTTAACCCTCTATTGCATGAATTATTTTCTAAACATGGTAAAAATGTCTTGATGTGTTTTTTATTACTCCAGATGCTTAAATAATGTAATTGTAAAAAAAAATAAAAAAAAAAATTGAAGGGGGGGTAGTTGGTAATTTGTTGCCTATGGCAACAACGCGCATTCGTGGAAATGCTAAAATCCATTATTTCTTTAAAAACATGCTTTTATGAAAATAATTACTAAACAAATTCAACTTTATATTATCAACATGTATAGCCCAGTGTATTACAGTCAAATTAGTTTAGTTTTAATTGTTGTTTTTGATAATATTAATAATAACACGGTAATAAGTCTGTCATATACACCTGAAAGAAGACACACGGATAAATGTACTTGATTAGGGGCAAAATAAGCACACCACACTGACAAACTTACAATTACTGAACTATATGGCCACTGAAACAATTTTCTGATACTAATCTTCCTTTAGAACCTCTCTATTTAGACTAGAAGGGTTTATTGACTATAAATGTCAGTGGACCACAGGTAATTTGAGTGCGTCAACATGATTTCCTTTGAAAAACTCATTTTTATTATTGAGCATTCATTTACATTAGTTTGTATAATAACTTAGATAATATATTAATTACAAAATGGCTGGAATAACATATATAAAATACATTTCATGTTTTTTCTTTCAAAACATTAAATAACTGCCACATAGTGTTAGATAGCCTAAAGTTATAGTAATTCAATTGAGCCAATTAGGCAAAATGTCCAGATTTCACGTCAATATTTGCATATGTGCCATATGGCAACAAATAATTTTAGCCTTTTACAGAAAAATACAAAATTTTAACGGTTTAAATGATGAAAAATTAAGTTTCTTATTCCAATAACAGTTATTTTTTTATTTTTCAAGAAATGCATCTAAAATTGAGAAAAACAACGACATTTTGGCTGATCCTGGAGCTTGATCTTAGTGTGGCACTGTCCGGAAAGGGGGGAGGGCAGGATTCTGTGGGTATGTGAAGTCATCAAATGAGTACAACTTCAAAATAAAAGACCTGTTTACACAATTAAACAAAAAACAATGCATTTTACATGGTTTATTGTGAAAAACACTAAGAAAAAGAATTTGTTGCCATATGGCAACAACATGCAATAGAGGGTTAAGTGCAACATCATTTTGTTTCAATGCTCCAAATCTTGGGTGTTGTCGTCAATGTACCGGTAGTCACATTTAGCCTGCACCAAAACGTACAGTTATCATTGGTTTGGGCCTGATTCAGGTCACGTTATCCAAAAGCAGTACTGCAGTACAAAAACACACAGTAATGAAAACTAATGCAACACATGTGCGGTCTTAAAAAAAACAGAAATGCAACTGTGAAATCAGTTTTGTGAACGTTTATCTAGTTTTGTGCAGTTTGTGTCATTTAGATTAAAAATGTCTCATGATTTTACATTCCACAGCTGCAACTTGTTTACTTTAAAAGCATTTTATCTCAGTTGCAGACAGAAGAGGACAGTAAATGCAAGCCTTTTTTTCTCAATTCAGTGCAGAGTGGTGTCAGAGCAACGCCACATATGAAGAAAAAAAATGAAGAAAAAAATTCATATTCAAAGCACAACCTACCTATCAGTTCTTTTATTTTATTTTATACTTAGTGGGATTGAGTCCGACATGGACGGTAATTGTCACTTTTATGGACATAAATATAAAAGTACCTGTCAATCAATCTGTAGACATAGGACACATGCTCATGATTCATTCATGAAACGAGATGTTATCCATAGCAATGGGGTCTTAGCCTTGGAGTTCTTTCAGTTCCTTAATGCCGTTTTATGCTTCTGCGGCTGTGTGTGTGTGTGTGTGTGTGTGTGTGTGTGGGGGGAGCAACGTTGATTACACTGACTCTAGAGTCATAGTCAGAGAAACAAAGTGTCTCCTGTTCTTTCTGACCTCGGTGAGACAGCTGTAGCAGGAAAAGTCAACCCTCTCCTTGATTTCATGTTGTTTATGGAGGAGGAGAACCAGGAAATGAGTCGGGGGGGGGGAAATACAATGCTATCCTACCAAGCCACGGCCGAGAGTTAAATTTCTCGAGAGGTGCCCGTCAGGCTACAGCACATGGTCCGGCGTGGACTCAGAGGGGTCTGCAGGGGTACGCCGTTGATTCGATGCAGAAGCATAAAACGGCCTTTAGTTAAAGTTCTCTCAGCAGCGTTGTGAATAGGCTGTCAATGGAGACTCTGAGCAAGGAACTTTTAGTATCATTTATGAAGGACTCCTAATGGAAGATAAAATCCTAATGCATTTTGTAAACTTCTGTGTGTTGTGTAGGTACTGATGGAGATAGCAGCACATAATGAAGTCTTACTGCACAGAGCCGTCTGGATCACGTAAGTTGACACATTCACACAAAAGTAACTGAGGCTTTTTGTTCTCTTAATGTGGTTTTTGTATATATATTTTTGCTTGGATTGGTTTGATTTCTTGTCAATAAAATGGTAGTCTGGATCAACGGAAGTACATTTCCAGGCTTTGCCCCTCCACTCTCTGCTCGTTGCATCATAATCCCGTCGCTACGGGAAACAAAACAACATACTTGATCCAGTAAGCTACACGCTGAAAATCACAAGTTTTGAAGGAAATTTGGCTGCCTGCTTGGTTCGTTCTGGGAATACAAGTTCTGGGATTTACAAAGAATATTTTTACTGCATTTCCTCTCTGACTGGGACACTTTGGGACCGATTGTGATCTTGCTGGTGATGAAATACACACAGCAATACACTGGTAAAAGTAAGTTACGTTTAACTATGTATCCATCTAATTTAAATAGCTCATGTTACTGTATTGTGTGTGGCGTTTTCTTTTGCACAAGTTCCACCAAAACAAGTTTCTTCCCGAGAATATCTAGCAGAGCCACCGTCGCTGCGTCCAGAGCTCAGTGCTGCATTGGACAATTGTTTTTTTTCTTTTCTCATTTCACAGAATGCATCTGTGGCCTAGCCAGAACTAGTTTATATTCTTGACGTTCCACTTCCGGGATTGCTCTGGTGCCGCAGGAAATTCCGTCAAATGCGTGTATTTTTGCCGATTCCTTATATATCTATCTGTCCAATCTGAGTTTTCTCTTGCACGACTATTTTGCTGCGGCTCCGTGCCAAGCTTAGCGCCACCAATGCGGATTGTGATTTGTTTGAAGAAATGCAGAAAAACCGGAGCAGGTTTTTCTCCCATCCTGGAATGCTGTGTGGACTAACCAGGCCCTCCTCCGCTCCGCAGTGTGGGCCTGGCAAAGCCAGACTTAGCCAGACCTTACTCCACAGCGCTGTGGACATAAGTCTGTCAATTCAAGACTAATAGAATGCAAAATGCAACATCTCAGACTTAGTTAAGTCCTGCGCTTATTTTCATCATTATCCGTGGTGTTTATAGTCAAGTGAAACTTTGATCTGAAGAAGGCGCTATTTGAAAAGTTAAAGGATCCCCAAACTGGTTAGGATGTATCCTCTGGTGAACATGAATCTCTGTACCGAATATCATATAGGTACCGAGATATTTCAATTTGGACTGAAGTTGTGGAACAATTGATGAACAACAACATCCAAAGAGCCATGCTGGAGCGATGATGAGGGTGCAGTGGATATGACACATGCCTTTGGTGTGGAAGATCTGGGTTCAATTCCCACTGCGATCCATCAACCAAAGTGTCCTTGAACAAAACACCGATTTCAAAAATAACATCGTGCACAGCTGTCAGTTTTCAGAATAGTGTTCATTTACGTGTGTGTGTGTGTGTGTGTGTGTGTGTGTGTGTGTGTGTGTGTGTGTATATGCAATGCCGTCAAGAGCATGCCAAACCTGTAGTTGGCAGTGTAAAGAGAAGCTCAAGCCCATGTTAGCCAATCAGAATCCCGAAAATAGCAAAAGCAACAATCACTTCCTCTCTTTTCTCTTCCTCATTTCCTCGGCTGCCTAACACTCCGTTTGTCTCAGTTTACGTGCAAACGTGCAAATGACGATTTCCAAAATCTCCGCTCTGGCGGAGGTTTTAGAAAGACTCGTTTTTAGAGGTGAATTCTTCGTTTGTGTGTATCCGAAGGGCACAAACGGTCTCCGTTTGTCAAAATAACCATGTACGTGTGAACAGGGTCTTAACCCCTAGTTGCTCCAGAGGTGTGCAGCCTCTGATATAGCAATTGTAAGTCACTTTGGATAAAAGCGTCAGTTAAATGACGTGTAATGTAATGCGGCTAGCTGGAAAACTGAATCATAAAAGCGTACAATCAATCATTTTTAAAATGAAATGGTAGATGGTATACTAGACATCTAAAAAAAAAAGCATCATAAAAGACAAAGGTTGTATGGCATCATTCCAGGTGTAAACATCAATGGATAAAATGGTGACGCATAAAACAGTGTATTCAGATATCCACATCCTTTTATGGGAATTACTGTGTATCTTCAGTAAAGTGCAGTATTTAACTTCCGGAGGGTTTGACAATTTATTCCAGTTGAGGAAATCACCATACAGAAAGCAATATTACTCATGAAAATATCAAGATTTAAGGATGCTCAAATTAATCAAGATATTAAATACTCGATATATAAATATTAGGGCTGCTCGAGTATGGAAAAAAGATCATCACGATTTTTTTTGGGGTCAATATTGAAATCACAATTATTTAACACGATTACTAATTGAGTTTTGGAAATATGTTGCAATTATTGAATAAAAACAAACATATTAACAGTGAAACACTTTGAACTGTGAAATCTCTCTTCATACTTCTTTTCCCTTTGAACCTTTTTCCCCTTCAGAACACAAGAGAAAATTAGAGGTTTCTTGCAAAGTAATATAACTTTTTTTGATTACTTTTGTTATCCTTAGGAGCCAAAATCTGAATCATGTCATTATTAAAATGTCATTATTTGCACAGCCCTACATCTCCCCAATCCTCACTGAAGAGCATCGCTTCCCCCAACCAGTTCTTCTCTCTCCTCTCCATATCTACATTTCATGACATGTCATTTAGCTGACGC
This sequence comes from Etheostoma spectabile, assembly GCF_008692095.1. Lineage (NCBI taxonomy): Eukaryota > Metazoa > Chordata > Actinopteri > Perciformes > Percidae > Etheostoma > Etheostoma spectabile. The sequence continues at coordinate 30,463,147 of NC_045733.1, read as the reverse complement.
TTTTATCCAAAGCGACATACAATTGCTACATATGTCAGAGGTTGCACGCCTCTGGAGAAACTACGGGTTAAGTGTCTTGCTCAGGGACACGTTGATTGATGTATCACACTGGGAATTGAACCCAGATCTCCCACACCCTCGGCACGTGTCATATCCACTGCGCCACCACCACCCATTTCAGGTTTTCACCATATCTGGTGTGTCATTTTTGTTAGTGCTGTTGTTTGTGTGTTAGCTGCACTTTCTTTTTCTACTGCTGGCTGGAGCATGTAGTGCCAACACTTACTCCTGCTGCAGGCGGTGTATCGTGTTGTGTCCTGATGTTAAAAACAACCCTATTTTTTGCTCTCCCAGAGAGTGAAACTGGGAAAAAAAATTGCACTTTCATTTGCTCCTGTCATGAGCCACAGGGGGCGGCTTAATTCTAATTATCATAAAGCCCACACTTCTATGTCATATTTGACGTTTTATGCATTATGGGAACGTCTTTTATGTTCTAAATCTCTGACTGTTTAATTCGTACCCACAGGAATGAAACATTTTTCCCTTCATGTCGGACCCAATTCAATGCATTACAAATACTCTTTAACTGTCATTACGTGCATCATATTTAAATTCAGTTTAAAGGAGGATTCCGGTCGATTCCAACACGTAGCTCTGTTGCTTGTAAATCTGGAGTGCTGTCAGTAGAGAGAAACAACATCGGTGCTATCACTGCCCAACGTGAGGCGAGTGCAGATTTTAATCACATGCTCAGATGTAAACGGTTTACGGCATAACGGGTCATACCCGATGAGAGTCGAGTCAGGCCGGCTCTGGTCGAATGCAGATGTGAGTCGCGCACGCTCAGATTTAAACGGTTTACGGCATAACGTGTCATACTGAAATTTGGGAAGTTTATGAAATAATAAACTTTTCTCATTACAAACAATAACAGAAGATGGGAATCATTTCAGAAACGTTTTAGCTATCGATGATTGTTTGATTGCTAACGTTAGCTCAAAACGCCAACTGACAGCCTTTGTTGTGTTTGATGCTAACCTGTAGCTAGCAGTGAATAAACTTGGTTAAGTAGGTCAATTTTTACTGTATTGACATTACAGAAGTCTCTCATTAGCATCTTGTATGCTACTTGTCGCAAAGTGACGCATGCGTGACTCAAATCTGCACTCGACTTACATTGGGCAGTGACAGGTGCTGCCTACACCGTGTTATCCTCCTGCTAGAATTGGCAACCAATAGGCTTAAACAGGGCAAGTTTTTAACCTCTTACCATGTTCAAAATGTCATTAGAAGTGCCTACCCATGTGCAGTGATTCCTTCCAAGTGAACACAGTGAATCTGACTGCTGTAGATGTGACAGAAAGGCATAAAAGTTGTGCTTATTCAGGACTTCGCCCGGACCAGTCAGCCTCATGGACAGCGTAATGGAGGATAACTCAAACACCGAGTCCGAATCAACTGAGCAACTTGGGACCAAAAAATAAAAAAACATTGTCCGTCGTCTGGAAACATTTTTGCTTCAAGAGAGATGATTTAGAACATGATTAATTATCGGGAAAATAATCGTGATTTTAATTTTAGGTCATATCGTGCAGCCCTAGTTTAACATCTTTCTGTTTGCGTTTGTGTTTATTTCCCCTCAGATTTGCCTGCCAGGCGCGAAGCAGAGCCCAGCAGAATGTGTCAGTGCAGTGTGCCTGTGGAGAGGTGTGTGCGGCCGGGTGTGCGGATGTGTGTCTGCGCGTGTGTCAGGATATCCAACCTGGAACAGAGCTGCTGCTGTACGGAGACACCGTGGGGAAAAGTCAGACAACGGACAAACCTGACACACAGGACAACTCCACTGGACACACAGGTACACACCATGGGTGTATTAAAAAATTAAATAAAAAAGCATTTACCAGGATGATCGACACTACTTCAGCAGAGACGCTCTGTTCATTCAAAGTGTGATTTAATAATTCATGTGTAATTTATTGCATAATACTATTTGCTATATTTTGTACACTTCTCTTTCTTTGTACACTTACCTATCTTTGCTCTTATCTTTGCTGTTGCAAAC
>NC_045733.1:30459203-30461072 GCF_008692095.1 Etheostoma spectabile | reverse complement strand
CAATTTCCCCACTGTGGGACAAATAAAGGTTTTCTTATCTTATTCCTATGGGGGTTGCTCAATGGCGCATGGAGTCTTCATGGAGCCTAAAATTTACCAGGATGATCGGCACTACTTCCTCTCTGTGCAGCCCATAATACACATGGGCGTCGGCCAAGCAGGCTTCTTCCACTTTAGCGCCCCGCTAACTTGAATGGGGATTTAATGACTTTCCAAATGTTATCAGACCAAATGGATCAAATTCTAATAGTAAAACAAGTCATTTCACAGGGGTTTAGATGCTAAAAAAGAAATCTATCCACTGATTGATGACATCTCTTTTGCTATGTAAGTCTATGGGTGAAGGTCTTTTTGGGCCCAATGGCATGACATCAAGTTCTGTGACGTTTTTCAAGGTGCATACGTAAACTTCATGAAGTGAAAAATGACGTTGTATAAAGCTGCTTCAGTCCACTTTAAATCCATTCACACTCTCCACCTGGAGGAGCTAGAGGGTCGTTAAACTTTTAACTTTTAAAGTAAAAGTTGAGGAGACTCAATAACAACAACATTGACCCCAGAAAACCTCATTCTCCATCCAATGTTATAATTTTAGTCCCAGTTACAGTTCAATGAAAAGACCTGTTTGTGAACACAAAGGTCTTAGTAGATAAATGGGCATCAAAGCAGAATTCTCCACTCCATCATGATTTAACATCACAAACATCTGTTAGCTTCATTTGAGAGCTTGGTGAAGACAAACCCTCTCTGATCAGCTCAACAGGAGGATAAAGGCTGGAGGAAAACTAAATCATTAAAGCACATTTGATAAATATGAAGGATATGCTCCCCGGCCCTGCTAATCCATTAGCAGCATTTATGTGCTGTGATGGATGGGACATTAATGAGGACCTTTACCCAGCAGCAACAGACTGTGGCTCCACTGTGGATATCTTATTAAACTGTTGCTCCTTTGCAGTGCTTGTTTAAACAGATTGAGCGTATAAATCATGCATGCAGTTCCACAATTATGAATACTTAATGCAAGTTAATAAGATAAGAAACAATTGGGCCTTGCAGTCCTACATTGTTATGGTAGCAAATATTAGTCAGATTCCGAGGGAGAAAGGAAAGATGTAATAAAGACAAGAAGCATACTAATGAGAAAAAAAGCTTTAAAATGAATAACACATAATGAAAGATTACAAAAGCAATCAAATAAAACAAGTATAAGTTTTCACTGAAGAAAAAATACAACCAGATGTTACTTTTTGAAGTAAATACTGTACATCCATGTAAATATACGTAGGTACACATATGTATAGATGTCAGGGATGTCAGATGTCATGTGTACTGCACTTTTGTGCAATATTAAGGTATTGTATAGGGTGATATGAATATCTCCAGGTCAGTACCGTAGTAGTCTCGCTTCATCAGACCTTCCTCGACAGAGCTGCAGAGGAGGGTTTGGCTAGTCCACACAGCATTCTGGGATGGGAGACAAACATGCTCTGGTTTATTGGCATTTCGTTAAACCAATTACAATTGTCTTCAGCTGCGCTAAGCTCCAGATAGACTTAGACTTAGACTTAGCTTTATTAATCCCTTTGGGATGACTCCCGCAAGGAAATTAAAGTTACCAGCATCCGATACAGCATATGAAGGAGAAAAAATAAGAATACAATAAACACAAAGTAATACAATGATGCACAGGACAACACACAGTACATGTGGTTACATGAAGGGATTATTTGAGGTGACTGGGGTGGCGGGTGAAGAAACACAAAAAGAAGGTCCCAGAGGCAGTCAGTTTGGAGGGGGGGTAGGGACGGGGTGTGTATGTGAGTATGTGTGTGTGTGTGTGTGTGATAAGGTGTGAGGCGGCAGACT
>NC_045733.1:30459124-30459193 GCF_008692095.1 Etheostoma spectabile | reverse complement strand
TTGTTACAGAGAGTTCAGTTCAGTTTGGCCTTGTCCTTGGGAAAAAAGACAGCACAGGAGGAGAGGCCA
>NC_045733.1:30458638-30459114 GCF_008692095.1 Etheostoma spectabile | reverse complement strand
GTTTTCCCAAACGGGTGAAGGGGTGGGGGGGGGCAAAAAAGGACAGTTAGTTTAAATCCAATTTAGGTCGATTCGGTGGTGTTTGTCGAATCTGTGTCCATCAATTCTCTCTCCTCAGCGTCATCCGTGCATCCAATTGTATTTGTTTTTGACAGTTCCCCTATCTTCATTGTCAGTCCGGTGGTTGCACAAAGCAGGTCCACTGACTGAGCCCCGATGGCATCCATCCACTCTGCGCTTCCACAGCCCGGTCTGAGGTGTATGGAGCAGTTCCCGTCTGATCAGCCCTCTGATGTAAAACCTTCAGCTCCTCGTCCAATACATTCACACCTTTTTAATTCCCCAGACAGCATTGAGGCAAATTTAGTGGCTGCTGCCCCACCAATTTCACGATGATTCAGGAAGATTCCAAGTCCCATAAAAAAAACCTCCCAGCAGAATTCCAATTATCCACAAATCTTCTACAGCTCCCACGT
>NC_045733.1:30455275-30458613 GCF_008692095.1 Etheostoma spectabile | reverse complement strand
CGGACATCAAAAGCAGAATTTCACTCCATCATGATTTAACATCACAAACATCTGTTAGCTTCATTTGAGAGCTTGGTGAAGACAAACCTCTCTGATCAGCTCAACAGGAGGATAAAGGCTGGAGGAAAACTAAATCATTAAAGCACATTTGAAATATGAGATATGCTCCCGGCTGCTAATCCATAGCAGCATTTATGTGCTGTGATGGATGGGACATTAATGAGGACCTTTACCAGCAGCAACAGACTGGGCTCCACTGTGGATATCTTATTAAACGTTGCTCCTTTGCAGTGCTTGTTTAAACAGATTGAGCGTATAAATCATGCTGCAGTTCCACAATTATGAATACTAATGCAAGTTAATAAGATAGAACAATTGGGCCTTGCAGTCCTACATTGTTATGGTAGCAAATATTAGTCAGTTCCGAGGGAGAAGGAAAGATGTAATAAAGACAAGAAGCATACTAATGAGAAAAAAAGCTTTAAAATGATAACACATAATGAAAGATTACAAAAGCAATCAAATAAAACAAGTATAAGTTTTCACTGAAGAAAAAATACAACCAGATGTTACTTTTTGAAGTAAATATGTCATCCATGTAATATACGTAGGTACATATGTATAGATGTCAGGGATGTCAGATGTCATGTGTACTGCACTTTTGTGCAATATTAAGGTATTGTATAGGGTGATATGAATATCTCCAGGTCAGTACCGTAGTAGTCTCGCTTCATCAGACCTTCCTCGACAGAGCTGCAGAGGAGGGTTTGGCTAGTCCACACAGCATTCTGGGATGGGAGACAAACATGCTCGGTTTATTGGCATTTCGTTAAACAATTACAATTGTCTTCAGCTGCGCTAAGCTCCAGATAGACTTAGACTAGACTTAGCTTATTAATCCCTTTGGATGACTCCGCAGGAAATTAAAGTTACCAGCATCCGATACAGCATATGAAGGAGAAAAAAAGAATACATAAACACAAAGTAATACAATGATGCACAGGACAACACACAGTACATGTGGTTACATGAAGGGATTATTTGAGGTGACTGGGGTGGCGGGTGAAGAAACACAAAAAGAAGGTCCCAGAGGCAGTCATTTGGAGGGGGGGTAGGGACGGGGTGTGTATGTGAGTATGTGTGTGGGTGTGTGTGTGATAAGGTGTGAGGCGGCAGACTGTCTGTGTTGTTGTTACAGAGAGTTCAGTTCAGTTTGCCTTGTCCTTGGGAAAAAAGACAGCACAGGAGGAGAGGCCAGCTGAGGTTGTTTCCCACAACGGGTGAAGGGGTGGGGGGGGGCAAAAAGGACAGTTAGTTTAATCCAATTTAGGTCGATTCGGTGTGGTTTGTCCGAATCTGTGTCCATCAAATTCTCTCATCCTCAGCGTATCCGTGCATCCAATCATGTATGTTTTGACAGTTCCCTATCTTCATGTCAGTCCGGTGGTTGCACAAAGCAGGTCCACTGACTGAGCCCCGATGGCATCCATCCATCTCTGCGCTTCCACAGCCCGGTCGAGGTGTTATGAGACAGTTCACCGGTCTGATCAGCCCTCTGATGTAAAACCTTCAGCTCCTCGTCCAATACATTCAAACCCTTTTTTATTCCCAGACAGCATTGAGGCAAATTTAGTGGCTGCTGCCCACCAATTTCACGATGATTCAGGAAGATTCAAGTCCCCTAAAAAAAACCTCCCAGCAGAATTCCAATTAAACAATCTTCTACAGCTCCCACGTTCAGAACATCCAAGCAGACCGCTCGCCAATTCTCCCAAGAATCACGAGCGTAGCCCGCAGCGTATGTTCCACCCGGTGAAGCGCACTTGGGTGAGAAAAACTTTCCAATAGCGCTGAGATGGAGCAATGGTGCCTCTGGATAAAAGCCTTGGGAATCAACTTGTTTGGGGAAACGTGTACGTTCAAAAGTTGTTTTAGTCGTGCAACAGAGAACTCAGATTGGACAGATAGTCTAGCTAGCTGTCTGGATTTACCCTGCAGAGACCTGAGGACCAGGTAACCATAGTCCTCAGATTGGACAGATAGTCTAGTTAGCTGTCTGGATTTACCCTGCAGAGACCTGAGGACCAGGTAACCATAGTCCTCAGATTGGACAGATAGTCTAGCTAGCTGTCTGGATTTACCCTGCAGAGATCTGAGGACCAGGTAACCATAGTCCTCAGAAATCCACTGGAGGTTAGAACGCCAACACAATGAAACAGGAAGGTAGCGGACATCCGGCAGAGAAGAGTGAAATCCAGCAAAATTTCCGTCGGCAATGCAGAATCATGCATCCGGGAAGTTGAACGTTGTGAACAATGCATCTGAATGCTTTGAATTAGGGCTGTTTGATTATGGGAAAAATCATAATCCCAATTATTTTGGTCAATGTTGCAATCACGATTTTTTAAACACGATTACTCATTGACTTTTGGAAAGATTACCATTTTGTTATTTTAAAAACAGTGAAACAAATCAACAGTGAAAACACCGTGAACTGTGAAACTATCCTTAATACTTTTCCCGTTGAACACAAGAGTTAAAATAAGAGTTTACTTGCAAAATAATCATTTTACTCGATTACATTTTGTTACGATAGAAGCCAAAAATCACTATTAAAATTTGATTAATTGCACGGCCCTTTGAATAGAACTGCAGAAATGATATTGGTACAGTACAAAGTACTTGAGCCCAACAGTGTGTAAAACCTCATGTACATGAAGTTCTATGTTACTGTAACGCTAACTTACCGAATTGCAACAAAATGACTGCAACAAAATGACCAAAAAATAGTCAAAAAATGTCCATTACAAATTCCAAGGTTATCCTTACATAGCTTGTTTTTCTCCAATTATATAAAAGAATGAAGTTTATAAGAGAAGCTGGAAGCAGAGCATGTTTGGTATTTCTGAACAGCTTCAGTGATTATTCATTTATTAAAATTCTTGCACATATTTATCTTTCAATCAACTCAGCATTTTACACTGCATTTTGTTCTTGGACAGATAACCAGGTAACGCACAACAAAGACGCAGAGACTGTAGTTACCGACATAGGGATCATTCAAGAGAAGGGAGAGGAGATGGAGGACAAGCAGGAGGAAGAGGAGGAAGAACGGCGCAGAAACCCGCGCAGACGCATTAAGAGAAGTCGCCCAACCACACGCCTGACGAAGAGGAGAGCGGAGAATATCCTGCACACTGACCCTGATGCTCACACTCATAATAATAACACCACAGCAGCAGCTGGACACACAGACAGCGCAGGTAGTGTCCCAGCTGCCGGGGACAGACAGACAGACTGTAAACCTGCAGAAAGACAGAGAGACTGTACACCTACAG
>NC_045733.1:30437023-30455265 GCF_008692095.1 Etheostoma spectabile | reverse complement strand
AGACTGTAAACCTGCAGAAAGACAGAGAGACTGTACACCTACAGACAGACAGACACACTGTAAACCCACGGACAGACAGACCGACTGTAAACCTGCAGACAGACAGACACACTCTAAACCCACGGACAGACAGACCGACTGTAAACCTGCAGACAGACAGACACACTCTAAACCCACGGACAGACAGACCGACTGTAAACCTGCAGACAGACAGACACACTCTAAACCCACGGACAGACAGACCGACTGTAAACCTGCAGACAGACAGACCGACTGTAAACCTGCAGACAGACAGACACACTCTAAACCCACGGACAGACAGACCGACTGTAAACCTGCAGACAGACAGACACACTCTAAACCCACGGACAGACAGACCGACTGTAAACCTGCAGACAGACAGACCAACTGTAAACCTGCAGACAGACAGACAAAGTCTGAGTCCGACAGAGGCCTCTCGGCTCCTCCTCCCATCCGCTGCAGCTCCCGCCTGGCTGCTAAACCACGACGCGTTCACTGTCTGACCAGCCGGGGGAGGCAACCCCCTGCCTGCCCCTACCCACCCACACAGTCAGACGGACAGAGCCGGAGTTCCGCCGACCACGCAACATCTGTCCCAGTAAAGGTGGCGTCCATGAAGATCTCGCACCCTGATGCTGAGGCCAATTTGGAAGCGATTGAAGGAGCATGCGAGGCCGAGGCGGCTCTTTTGGGCCATCCGGAGGTCCGAGAGAGACGCTACAGATGTTCCAGCTGTGGGAAGAAGTTCTACCAGATCGGCCACTTAAAGAAACACCAGTTCAGCCACACGGAAGAGAAACCCTTCAGCTGCCAAGACTGTGGGAAGAACTACACCTCTGCAGAAAGCTTCAGAGCCCATCAGGTAATTGATGATTGAGCAGGACTTCTTTCTTTCTTGGGTCCAAAGACTGTTGATATTTGTGGGTTTAAGAGATATGATATAACGCCAGATATTCGTATTTTAACATGAACACATAATGCTATGAAACATTTTCAGTAAGGATCCCTGAAAATCGGTAATTTAAGAGTTGCAATCAAGATTTGTGTAGAGCAGATTGTTCTACATTTGGAGAAAAAAAAAAAAATAACACTAACAATACAATTCAAACAGTAAATGTCACTGGAAATCAAGCTAGTACAAATATTCACCAAAAAGATAAAATAAAAAATTAAAGAGAAATAAAACATTTTCAATCAGTCAACATTTATTCATTTCCCCTTTACGTGCTTTTCTTATTACGGACCAAGAATAAAGACCTCACACAGGAAGATCAGTTTAAAGTATAGTATAAAAAATACAGTGAAATCTGAAAAGGATACGCATAAAAGGAGAATGTCACTGTGCTACTATGTGTTAAAAGCCATTGTAAATAAATATGTTTGGAGGTTAGATATATAAAGAGCTACGTTTGTAATAGTGTGAAAGTCAGGGGGTAACCTGTTCCAGTGTCTCGCTGGAAAAGCAGAGTTAAGCTGTTTACTCTGGTGGAAAGTTTGAAGTCTGTTTGACCACGGCCAGCATCCCTGATGGACGGGTGGTTGGATGGATGCTTGGTTTCCGAAGTCTTTGTTGGTCCTGTAACCACACCCGATGTGATGTAACAGGTTCCTGGAGTACACCTACACATCACTGCTGCGGGGTAGTGCTGGGCGGTATACTGTATACCTGTAGTCATTTGTGGTATGATGTTCATTTTTTTTATTCACTGTAATACCGGCGCAGTGCTGCCACAGTAATCCGCGAGTGATTTGAGAATGGGAGCCCCCTTCTCACTCCTGGTAGTAACTTCATAACACAACAATTAATAATCACAACTAACTCTCTAACAGGATAAAACACCACAGCACACAACAATACGTGACTTAAACAATTTCTAACACTAATAATTTTACATTTACAAATTTACACTGCCGAATGGCATGCTGGGTAACATTATAGCTGCTAGCTAGCCAGGCGTTTGGTTTTATTCTTGGTTTGTTCCTCTATAATGTCAGGCATCACCATTAAGGTGCAGTCACAATTAGAGACAGATTTACTGTGGATTTTTGTATCACTGTATCGGCCAATCTTTCTCTCTTTTTTTTTTACATTAACACAAACAAATGTTATCTTACGGGCACCCGTTTAATTTGGTACCAAGATCTATAATAAGCGGAACATTTAAAAAAACAAACACTTTGCTCTCTAGAGGACAAACTGTGATGACTCTAAACTACAAACATATCTCTGCCATCTGTGTACTGACATGTCTATATTAATCACCCAACGTTTACGCTGATATTGCCAGATAATGATTCTTTGATTCCTCCTTCTCTCAGCGGCTCTCTGTAGCTTCTTTACCAACGGATGTCTCTCTGTATTATTTCACCTCTTAATTCAGTTCTCCGCAGGAAAAATAACATAAAACAACCTAAAAAAGAAATACTTGACAGCCTAATGGGTTCAGAAAAAACAAGATACGTCACCGGAGACTATTTTAAAACAGCGGGTGTGTAGATATAGGGAGTATTTTTTTTTGTCTTCTTAACTCATTGCTCCCTTGACGGCTATGAGGTTCAACATCATGCCGGGTAGCAATTTACTCACCCCAGTGATTAGGTACAATAGCAGTATTAATAACCAGTTTTATTTCTAATAATCATGGTTCTGTTTGCAGATGAGTCACCGTGGGGAGCGTCCGTTCCCCTGCCCTCACTGTGAGAAGACGTACGGCCTGAAGCGGGACCTGACGGAGCACATGGTGCTGCACACCGGAGAGAGACCTTACGCCTGCGAGCACTGTGGCAAGGCTTTTGCTCGCCGCCCCTCCCTACGCATCCACCGCCTCCTTCACTGCAGCAAAGTAGTTTACACACCGCCTCCGAAGGTAGGGAGCTGTGAGTTTCTATTTAACTGCACTGTGTGGAGGAAAAAGTTCTCTCCGTTCCAATTCAGTTGCTGGTTCTGATGAGTTTTATTCACTGCGCAGTGGAGACAGATGTTCTCAAAGAGCGGTAGGATTCAGGTTACGTACGATTACGTACGGTTACATTTCACAGGACGTATTTCCGCATACATACCTGCGCATTGATTCAACAAAGAACCACCATCCATGGCTGAATCTCAGTTGCTTTTAATTGCTTTCCCGGTCCCCTCGACTTGCCTCCCTTCCTCGTGTCTTTTTCCATCCCACCAAGGAAGCATAGGAGAGATGCAAGGAAATCATGGGAGGAGAGAGGAAACGAGAAAATGTGTTTTAGAAGGATAAGATGTTGTTTGCTCTGAAGCGTCAAGTGAATCGCGCGCGATTACGTCATCACGTTACCTGGCGGACAATCTCTATTACAGATGATGCTATCAAAACGCCTTTACACTATGCTCATAAAATTGAGCATATTTCAGGGTTCGTACGGGTGCTTGATATCCTTGAAAATATTCGAATTTTGATGTTGTGTTTTCAAGGTTTTCAAGGCCACAGCGAGTCTGCTGCGGTGTGGTGGCCCTGCATCCCGGTAAAGACTGGAGCGACTGAGCTACATGCCGGCCCTAAAGTTAACTTTTTTTGACCACGTGCCACAGTGGCGGGAGGATTTTTAAATCCACAGTCCACTGTCACTTTTCAAAAGCCACTTTTTTGCCTTATAAAGGTGAAAAACAGGAATTGCTGTGTCTCTATGAGCCTACTCATGGACAATCACATGCTGTAGTAGGGGGCCCGCCTTGATAATCTAGCATATCCATCATGTCCTATCCTGGGCTGGGACACATAGTCATACAGTTTGATAAAGTAGTTATTGGACTTTAACTTATCATTGCACCTTCAATAATTTAGTTGTTCTCAATTTAGGCCACCCTGTACATCTCATCTGTGGTTTTTCCTGTATCCACTCTGTGTGATTTTGTGTGTTTATGTGTGTGTGCGTGCGTCAGTCGCGGGGGGAACGGAGCAGCAGCCCCCCCCCCCGCTGCAGCGAGCTGACAGGATTGAAACGGCAGCAACTTTCAACGACTTTATAGTGAAAAAATGTTAGAGTACATTGATGTTAAAATGTTTACAGGTTGGCAGGACGTCTTTCGCTGTACATTTTGTTGGTGAGATGTTTGAGTCACACACGTCTCGTCTTCATATCAGAAACAAGGAAATTAATTTGACCTGTTCTCACTCCCGATTGGTCAGTGGCTGCACGTGGGACTGCTCGGATTGTTGCGAGTAATGAAAATGCAATAGGGGGCCCCAGCTGTCAATCAATGTTTTCCAGTGATGCGGGCCCCTGATTTGTCTGGGCCCGTAAGCAACTGTGTACCCTGCTTACTGATCGTCATGCGTCTGAATCACTCAATTCTCATTGGCTGTCAGCCAACATGGCAGGTAGATTGACAGTGTTACCCACCACCAATTGCAAAATTCACCCGCATTTGGCAGGTGGGCGGGTGTTAATTTCATGCCCTGGTTACATGTCTGCAACCGGCACAAGATTTCCTACATTTTGACCAACAATGATGTACTGTATGAACAGTGCAAACTGTAAGGGAGAGAGCCATTTGTTTGGAAATTTTTCAGAGAATCGTACCGCAGTTCCCCCCTCTGTCCTCCCCTCTGTGGTGTCAGGGAACCATCTGTGTCCTTCCAGATTTTTTTTTTCATAGTTTCTGTCGGCAGTTGGTATGAACAGAGCAAAAGGTTTATGTTTGATGGACTCCACAGTTACATACCTGCAACCGGCACATTTCCTACAATTTGACCAACCATGATGTATGAAGAGTAAAAACTGTAGGGTAGAGAGCAACTTGTTTGCAATTTGTGTGGAAAACACGCATAGCACTTCATTCCCGATCATTACACACGTTTTGATGTATTTTGTACGCACGTGTTGGCAACGCTCCGTGACTAGTAGCGGGACAAAAAAAATGCTGAATAATTATAAGTATGGGCAATAATAGTCATTGTGTCTATTGTTGCTATAGCAGCACATCAGCACACTCAACTACTTAAACATAGATTTTCTTTTTTACGTGGTATCGGATCAGTGTACAAACTCCAGTACTTCCCAACACCAATACCAGCGTTTTAGGCAGTATCGGAGGCGCTACCGAAACTGCTATTGGAACATCTCTATACAGTATATGGTGTAATATGAAGTGAAGTGGATAATAATTAAAGTACAATAAATATATCAACTCTATAACACAATAAATCAACAGAATATGCTGCAAATGCAATACATGACACAATATTTCAAATGGGCTTTATTAATGTTTTATGAGGAAGGAAATACATTCAACACACACTCGTTAGAGCTCTACACGCCGAGTTGTGTTGAGTAACACTGAATAAAAAATGACTCTTGAGTGTTTACAGGAAAAATCCACAGATTCCCTTTAAGTGCTTGTTCACTCCTGTGTGGTGACATTTCCAGATGATATCTGTTTTGATAAGGAGGACACCGTGCAGCCTAATGAATTCATTTTTCACTCCTGTAATGTCTTTCTCCTGAAACCCGCCATTAACAAGGAGGAGCATTTAGAAATGTCTGCTGCTTCATCTCAGCAACTTCTAAAACACAGTTTCTAAAATGGGTTTCTCTCTCTGCACTGCTCAGCCCACTTTAAAAATCTTTCACGTAACATCTTTAAATTTTGCATGCAGGTCTTGTTTATTCCTCCCAAAACAGCAGTTTGATTTTAAAGTATTTAAAAAGAGTTCGGGAAAAAAGGCATTTTGTTTTCTTCTCTCTCAGGTGCGGTGCACAGTCTGCCCAAAGCTGCTTGCTAACTCCGGCTCTTTAAGGAACCACATGAAGGTCCACACGGGGGAAAAACCTCACATCTGTCAGCACTGCGGGAAGCGCTTCAGTCAGAAAGGTAATGTCAGAGGCCCAAGACTGATCCTGGAGCTGCAACAAGCTGCCTAACCGTCTCCGTGGTGCTGCTGTTGTTAACTGTTATGTTTCGGTGAGGTGGTTTGCCTCCACTATAGTCTGACTCTGGGTATAAGCCTGCCATTGGTTGTGTATTGCACGCAGCACTCTGCGATCTGCATGTTACCGTTTTCCAAATCCCCTTTGCTACAGGGAAACTTAATGAAAAATGTCTTTATTTATCAATGACAGGACTTTAAGAGGCTTATTTATGCTAAACTTATCTATGTATCAAATCGGATATTGCTACAGCTGCAGAACCAAAAACACTTGTGAACGCTGTCTCTCAACTAGATAACTTAGAGACAAGATGATATTCAATGATAAAGGAAGTTTATGTCATCCAGTGATTTTTAGATATTTTCCAATGGAAAATAGTTGGCAACAACAAAGCACCAAAAGAGAAAAAAACACACTTCCAACATCTCAAAATCTCAAGAGATGTTGGGAGTGCTTACAAGTTGGGGCACCCCGTTAGTTTACCGGGTAGGGTGCGTACTATTAAGGCTCAGTCTTAACCCCAGCAACCAGGGTCAGATTCTGGCCTGGGGTCCTTTGCAGCTTGTCTTCCCTGTTCTCTCCCTTTTTTCCTTTCTGTTTATGTATAAACAAAAGCATAATATGCCTAAAAAAATCTTAATAAAAAGGGGCATTTTAGGCCTTTATTACACAGGACAGCTGGTGTGAAAGGGGACATAGAGGGGGAAGGACATGGCAAGCAAATATGACAAGCTAATGGCAGATGGTCAGAATTGAATCCCTGGCCAATGTGGCAAAGACTGAGCTTTTGTACATTGGGTCCACGCTCAACCCAGTGAGCTATCCAAGTGTCCCGTCAGCCAAAATTTATGAGGGGCTGGACACCCTCATTGAAGCAAACACAAACATCTAGATCTAAATGAGCTTTGGAGTACCGAAGCTAATCACGTTCCGGATCGAGCACTTTACCAAATCAGATATTAATCTTCTCATCTGACCATTAGAAGGAAAGTAAACTTATTCCCCTAAATTACAAATTTCCCTTTAATTGTGAAAGACAGAAAACAGAATTGTGTTGTGATTACATGGATGAGGAAACTTTATTAGATTATTTTCAACAAGAGACCATTTAGTAACACTCCGAGGAGCCAATCTCCTGCTCTGGTCAATTATCACAATAGATGGTTTCATTTGTCAAAGTGACAACAGTAATTTGGTGAACCCAGTCTTTACACTTTGTTGGACACATGCTTACTGTCTGTCTCTCTGACCGTCTCTATCTCTGTCTGTCTCTCTGACTGTCTCTATCTCTGTCTGTCTCTCTGACCGTCTCTATCTCTGTCTGTCTCTCTGACTGTCTCTATCTCTGTCTGTCTCTCTGACCGTCTCTATCTCTGTCTCTCTTGTCTGTCTCTCGTCTGTCTGATCTGTCTCACCCGTCTCATCTCTCGTCTGTCTTCATCTGTCTCCCTCTCTCTCTGACGTCTCTATCTCTGTCTGTCTCTCTGACTGTCTCTATCTCTGTCTGTCTCTCTGTCTGTCTCTATCTCTGTCTGTCTCTCTGACCGTCTCTATCTCTGTCTGTCTCTCTGACCGTCTCTATCTCTGTCTGTCTCTCTGACTGTCTCTATCTCTGTCTGTCTCTCTGACCGTCTCTATCTCTGTCTGTCTGCCACAGTGGAGGAGGAAGTGTATCACTGTTTTTACCTCCCCTGCAGTGAGCACATATACGCTCATCTCTGGGCAGCCATGTCTTTCTGAGTCTTCCTGTCTCTAGTGTAGGGTGCAGATACTCAGCCAATTTATATTCTCTGTTAAGAGTCAAATAAACAATTTAGTCTACTTTGTGTTTTGTTTAATTTTTCCAATGTTCTAAATATTGAACTTTTGAATGCTTTATTATCTGTTTTATTGGGTTGTTTTGAACCAGTGTTGATGGGAGCCTGGTTAGTTAGCTTCTCCACCAGCTGACTGATGGGAGCCTGGTTAGTTAGCTTCTCCACCAGCTGACTGATGGGAGCCTGGTTAGTTAGCTTCTCCACCAGCTGACTGATGGGAGCCTGGTTAGTTAGCTTTTCCACCAGCTGACTGATGGGAGCCTGGTTAGTTAGCTTCTCCACCAGCTGACTGATGGGAGCCTGGTTAGTTAGCTTCACCGTCAGCTGACTGAGGGGAGCCTGGTTAGTTAGCTTCACCACCAGCTGACTGAGGGGATCTGGTTAGTTAGCTTCTCCACCAGCTGACTGAGGGGAGCCTGGTTAGTTAGCTCCACCGTCAGCTGACTGATGGGAGCCTGGTTAGTTAGCTTCACCAACAGCTGACTGAGGGGAGCCTGGTTAGTTAGCTTCACCAACAGCTGACTGAGGGGAGCCTGGTTAGTTAGCTTCACCACCAGCTGACTGATGGGAGCCTGGTTAGTTAGCTTCTCCACCAGCTGACTGATGGGAGCCTGGTTAGTTAGCTTCTCCACCAGCTGACTGATGGGAGCCTGGTTAGTTAGCTTCACCGTCAGCTGACTGATGGGAGCCTGGTTAGTTAGCTTCACCGTCAGCTGACTGAGGGGAGCCTGGTTAGTTAGCTTCACCGTCAGCTGACTGAGGGGACTGTTTTCAGGATTCAGCTCTTGGATTTTTAGTGCTTTGAAATGAAGAGTGTCTTTGTAGGAGCCATTTGTAGCAACCTTTTTAGTTAGGTTAATTGAATTATTTATTTTAGCCACTTGGGGCAGTATTGCACTGGGTGTGGCACATCACAGGGAATTAAGTATATTTACAGGTGTGGTAATCAGTGAGGGAAAGGTGTGGATAGCGGGGAACACACAGTTCTTACTGTAGCCGTGAGCACGCCACAGCGTTTATTAATCACCACTGGGTGAAGTACTATTTTATGTGAATACTCCTTTTCTACTTTTATAATAAATGGGAACACCGCCCAAAGAGAACTAATGCCTGGACCTAAGATCTTTTGCTACACATTGAGAACACCATGACAGCCATACCGAGGCTTATAGGACAGTCTTTTTGGCTTAAAGTAAGATGTGTCCAAAATGCAATTGCTCATTTCTGTATGTTTAGCAGTAATGGGAAACATCCCAGTTCTGCTCGACAGGCGTTATTTGGCGTTTTCCTTTGAGCATATGGAGTTCTTCTACAGAATTCCATGTGCAGGGTCTCTATCGGGTGTTTGTCCCAGGAGTCATGTTCCAATCTACTGAGGGGGCCCCCAAATTTCACTTCCCTATAGTACTATTGGTACAATTACACTATCAAATATTTTAGTCCAGATTCTACTTCCAATCTGTCTGTCTCTATCTCTGACTGTCTGTCTCCCTGACTGTCTCTATCTCTGTCTGTCTCTCTGACTGTCTGTCTCTCTGACTGTCTGTCTCTCTGACTGTCTCTCAGGGAACCTCGAGGCTCATTTGAGAATTCACAACGGAGAGAAGCCGTTTCCTTGCTCAGAGTGTGACCATAGCTTCTCCCAGAAACCCGACCTCCGTCGGCACATGTTTTCCCACACCGGAGGAGGTTTCCTCTGCAGCTTCTGTGGAAAATCACTGAGGGACCCACACAGCCTGAAGTCCCACGAGGGACTTCACACTGGAGAAAGACCCCATCGCTGCCCTGTCTGTGGAAAAGGTTAGAACATGATAGCAAAATTTAAAAGTCAAAAAATAATTTATAATATAAACGTTTAAATTAAGAGAATTAAGTCATGTAATGCCGGTTACGAAATGGCCTCATGTTTGAAATGTAGTGCTCTAATTTTGTTATTTTGTCGAACAATAAAAAGATTTTCAGTAAAAAAAACAAGCAGTTGACACAGAACTGGGGAAAACGAGTCAATGAGAAAAGCTCGTCAGGAACCCAACCAACCACTGCAGATGTTCTCTTCTGCATACAACAGGTTGTCCACATGTACCTTTTATGAAGCCTTACAAAACGTGTGTTCTGATTGCAGTGGTTGCAATATTGATGAATGACCTTTCACAGTTACAAGTGGCAGATTATTCCTCATGACTGGCTAACCCCTGATTTCCACCAGGCACTCCTGCGCTGCGTTCAGGGCGCGTGGCGTGCCCCGCGTGCAATCACGGCCATTCAAGTCCACGTGTGATAATCCACAAGCTGTGCTACGGCGCGTCCCAGAAGCGTGCGTGAAGCAGCTCACCGTGGTACTAAAAATACGCTCCAGGTCTATTTTCACGCAAACCTTGGGCCGTTCGGAGAGACAAAAAGGAAGTGACACATCCACCACTATCGTTTATGCCTGCTTTACATCACCCTGGACGACAAGAGAGATACGACATCACAGAGTCCTTTTATTAGGAAAACACCAGAAAAGTCATTAATAACAGGAGTGCTTGGAGTGGTAGGTAGATACTAGCTAAATAAACAAGTTATTGCTCTGTGAAGTACTTGTAGAGACATTAAAATCTGTGAGTCGGACTGCAAGACGCTTTTGAGACGCTCTCGGTGGTGTATGGTGCGTGGCGGAGGACGGAACAATAATCAGAGTAATGGGCAAAGATGGCATTTTAGTTTTTATCATTTTACTTGTCAAATGTGATTACAGCAGTGAATATTGATATTTTTTGCTAAACTACTTTCATCACCATTAACACACTATAACAGACAATTTACAGAGAGATGGTTTAAAGATACTTAAAACCTGCCGTTCTAAGGACATGAATGTTTGCACTGTGATAATAAAAATCCACTTTATGTTTTTTATTATCTTGGTTACCTTATTTGTAATTTTGGCACTGGTTCGTTCACGTTCTCACATATTTCTTTAACTGTTTTTTGATGGCAGAAAATATAGAAAAATTGCTTTATGTTATATTATGTTAGGGCTGAACGATTTAGGGGGAAAAAATCTATTTGGGATTTTTCTGCCAGAGATTATACTTCCAATTCAATTTGCGATTTATTTATTTTTAAAGTTTAGCTAAAGTTCAATATTCACTGTGTAACAGATAAAACATGTTATGGAGCATTACAACATGAGACACTGTCAAACCGCTCTATATTCTTATAAAAGGACGAGGACATAGACATGGATTGCCAGCAATAAGTGAACATTGAACAGTCACTAAACATTAAACATTTAACACTAAAAGTTATAATAATAAATAAACTATTCCAATAAAAGATGAGTACTGTCCTGTAAACTGAAATTTCTAACATGCTTCAGTTCAACAGCAGCATCTACATAATGCACCTTCTACCATCATGTTAAATAAAGTTCTAAAAAATATATGAAAAATCCACTAAAAATAGGGCGTGTCTGTCAACAATTTGTGTTATGTAACCTTAGTTCAGCATTTATCTTATTAAAAACCAGTAAATATAATAATGAAAAGAGGAGTAAAAAATGTTTCCAAACCAAATGTTACACCAAACGTTCAACTAAATATTGCACATTTGATTAATCGCAGTCTTCACAATTACCTTATCGCATTCGGTCAAATGTTTTTCAAATTTCGATTTGAAAACTATTAATCGTTCTGCCCTAATTTATATGAATTTGTTGTTTTCCCTCAGGCTACACCTTGGCCACCAAGCTGCGGAGACACATTAAGTCATCCCACCTGATGGAGAAGCCGCACCGCTGCCACTGCGGCGCCTCCTACACCGTGAGACAAAGTCTGCTGCGGCACCAAGCTCAGCACAGGGCTAAGGGAGGACCGCGGGAGGAGGAGGAGCGGGAGGGAGGACATCGAGACGAGATGAAGAGCAGCAACGAGAACGAGGTCACGCAAGACTTAGCGACTTCGGGCTCCAGTCACCCGAAGCCGATCAGAGGCAGACCCAAGAAGAACTCTCTCCCCCGGGGAGAAGGAGACAAGCAGGAGGGTCACGTGAGGCGGAAAAGAGGACGAGAAAAATTGGAGGAAAAGGAGGCGAGAGACGAGACTGAGACCTCGAGGGCAGGAGATGACGAGGCTTCGGGTCACATCCAACATGTTGTCTACGTCCACACAGACAGCCTGTTGGCGGAGAGCCCCTCCCCACTGCTCCTCACCTCGGAGGGCTCGCTGCCTGCGGAGACGGAGACGGGCCAGGACCTGGTGGAGGTGGTGATATCCGAGGGCGCCGAGCAGTGCATCATGATCCTTCAGGAGGATGGGGGCGGACTCTGCTCTGTGGCACAGACAATTGAGATTGACACAGTGTAGACTAGTCTATATTAACAACGTTCCACTTCCTGGATTGTTCAGATGCTCCTGGAAATTGACGTGTTAATATAGAAGGTGATTAGTTTTGCTACTGATGCTAAAACTCTTGTGTGGACGGAGATTGTTTTCATCTCAAAACACTGTTTAGAGATGAAAACGTAGCAGGGTGGATGTAGCCTGAGGCCCTTCAGTGATTCCTGTTGTTTTGGTTGTTAAACATCGGTGCTCTCTGACACCCAAAGCTGACGTTTACTGTTCCTGTTGATGCTGAAGATATAGAAAAACACTTGCGCTGTCAGAGCCTATTTGAAGTTTTATTGGAAATATCTCACCATGACTGCATATTGCCATCCTGGAGTTAAAACAATAAAAGTGCAGAATTCAATCAGAAATGAAGTAGAATTCTTGTAGACAGTTTTTTTCTTCTTCTTGCACAGTATTCAAAAGGAACCAACAAGCCATATTATGGTATATATATGTATATATATACAATCCTAATGAGGCCCTAATTCAATTTCTGTTTTGTGAAATTGGTTTATTGAAAGGTTAGGAAGGCCAGTGGACCTTTGTTGGATGACATCACCCTCATTTCCTGTCTTCTCACCATAGTCTAAAAAAAGGTAAAATACCCCCCTTTTTTAAGCCATGTGGACACCCTGTTTGTTTGTTTTTTTGCTTGAGAAAAACATTGTGGGTTATATTTTCTTCCTGAGTATTGAAGGAGCCGAGTTCATGAGACTGTTTTTCTGCTGTTTTTCTATGGCGATGTTACAGAGGAAATGCACAGGCTAGTCATAGGCAACAATGGAACAATAGAGGCCTTCCATACGTACGTCAGATTTCTACAGCTGCTGGACGTCTGACGCACTCACAGAAGAAGTAATGCATAGGCTGAAAATATATCAATTCATATTACTTTGCATTCAGAAACCATATCATGAAAGCCAGTCAGCCTTTTCGAGCAAAAGACGTGTGCTGCTTCCTTTTTCTATCTTCCTTTGACAAGTTGAATGCGGATTAATTGAAAGTTTGGTATGAAAAGGTGACTTTAGAAGTTGTGCATGCAACTTTCAGTTCTCAGATTTCAGAGCTTTGACCCGCACAAATACATTCTCACCAAGTCTTTTGTTGGTCTGTCAGAGCAAAAGTTGGTTTCTTTGCCTCTTCAATGATTTCTTCTTTTTACACGTAGAAAGCATAGATTGTCTGTGTTTCCGTCATTAACTTTTTACTTTATTGTTTTAATTTCGTCAAAATTGGTTAGAACATTTTGGTCGCCTAAAAATTCTGTTCATTCTGCCAACCAAGCTAGCTAGCTACCGCTGGCGCTATCTGGTTACTTTGGGCCATCCTCCCCAGCTCCACCCTCTCGTCTAAACATCCTCACATCCGGTTTACAAAAAAAACAAGATAGCGGCGGCCATATTGCCAAACTCAAGACTTCAAAACGGCAGTCCACAAACTAGGTATCATCAATGATTCTCCAAATCAGTTGGATTCAGAATTACAAGGTCCCAAATCGATTTGATTCCCCATTCAATTTTATTCCTAATTGGAGTTTTGTTTTCAATATCGATTAGCTTAGGAACATTTACAAAACCAATTTAGCTTGGGAAGAGATTCTACAATTGTGTAAAGGTTTTCTTTAACCTGGTGCAATATTACAAGTATCAATGTTTACATTAAGAAGTGATCTCAAAGCTGCTTTTTATTTCATGTGAACACAGCAGTCAACACAATAAAGTGCAGTCGGTGAGTATTGAGTGATATTTCATTAGATATATTGAGATGAGAGTCCAAGGGACCACTTAGAAAATGGCTATGCCAATTTGTTCCCTAACCAAAATTGGTCCCAATGGATTCCTTAGGTTGATTCTTGGAAATCGATTTAAGTCGGAACATCTTATTTAAACCCAGCCCTACAGTCTATGGTGATTTGATTTACAATTTGATTTATTTAATTGCATTAAGAATGCCAATACAATCCAATACAATCAAGGTTAAAACACAATAAAGTCCAGGACTTATTTCCATTGTGGTCCTCAAGGAAAGTCACTGAACCATGTACTGCTATTGGACCAGTGGAGCGGCTGACATACATTGAGTGTATAGACAGGCCTTTCCACATAAAGTTTGGTTGTTTGGGCTCCACTGATGTTGCGACTTCATTGTGCCAAATACAAAGATTCTTTAGACAACAGTTTGCTTCCAGCTGTTTGTGTTTTTCTTCTTTTAAGATACCCTGATGCACAAAATGGCTCCACAATGAAATGCTATTTTCCATTTGGTGTGGAGGAACTCGGCCGGTCTGCATAGAGCCCTCACCCCCATTACTTCAGCCAGCATCAAACAGGTGGATGAAGGCCTAAAAACCAGAAGAACGGAGGCTGTTAGAGCGGCGTCAGCATGCCTCAAAACAATGGAAACAATGGATTGACCTGGTGAGAGAGTATGCAGGGTTCTCAAGCTCTCCTTTTTCATCTTTCACTCAACTACTTCCATCACTATTTTGTATTTATAACGAGTGCAAGATCATTGATGTCTCTGAGCAAAGTACGCAGATGTTTCCCCATTTGAACAATTATTACCGTCTCACCTCCAGTAGTGGAATGTAACTAAGTACATTACTCAAGTACTGTACTTAACAAATGTTAGGTACTTGTACTTTGAGTCTTTTCTTTTCATGCCACTTTCTACTTCTACTCCGCTACATTTCAGAGAGAAATAATGTACTTTTTCTCCACTGCAGCTTTAGTCACTTAATAAATCAGGATTTAAATTAGGAAAACACATTTATTTTATAAAATATGTTTTATTATAAATGAATTAGTGACTACTCGACAATACAACGACCTACGAGTCCAGCTGAAATGATTAGACAATTAAACAGACAACTGTTTGGATCGTTTCCAGTTTCTAAAACGGGAGGATTTTTCTCCATCGAGTTCTTTTACTTTTAATACTTTGTGTACATTTTCCTGATACTTACATTACTTCAATTTGGCAAAATTTTCGATGCAGGACTTGTATACAGAGTATTTGTGTAGTATTAGTACTTTTACTAAAGTAAAGGATGTGAATACACCGCTCAGCTCTCTCTCTCTCTTTTGCTGCTGGCTTTTCAACCCCGGCCTTTAAGAACAGAACAGGTTGGACGACAAGTCGTACTAAGATGTTTGTTTCAAGGTAAAAACTTGACTTCTCCTCCCTGTATTTATTTTGGAATGAGATAATAAAGAATAACACAGTGGTGAGAAGTATTTGTTACATTGCTGATTTTGCAGGTTTTCCTACTTACGAAGCGTGTTGAGGTCTGTCATTTTTAATCATAGGTACACTTCAACTGTGAGAGACGGAATCTAAAACAGAAATCCAGAAAATCACATTGTCTGTTTTTGTTTAAATAATTCAAATTTTATTGTATGACATAAGTATTTGATACATCAGAAAAGCAGAACTTAATATTTGGTACAGAAAACTTTGTTTGCAATTACAGAAATCAGATGTTTCCTGTAGTTCTTGACCAGATTTGCACACACTGAAGCAGGGACACTCCTCCATGCAGACCTTCTCCAGATCCTTCAGGTTTTGGGGCTGTTGCTGGGCAATACGGACTCTCAGCTCCCGCCAAAGATTTTATATTGGGTTCAGGTCTGGAGACTGGCTAGGCCACTCCAAGACCTACACATGCTTCTTTTGGCGCCACTCCTTAGTTGCCCTGGCTCTGCACAGGATAGACTACATTCGGGGAATGGTTGTTAAGACTCATGAATAGGAATATGTTCACGGCATATCCTCTCTACCTGGGACGTTTTGGGACCGAATGGTGGGATTGCTGTGGACGGCGATACACTGGTAAGGGCAGATGAGGTTAAACTATATATCCAGCTAATTTAAGTAGCTCACGTTACTGTACAGTATTGAACAGTTAACTTCATTGAATATTTTATGGGACTTTGTTCTTTTGCGGGCTGCCCACCAAAACAAGTTCCTTCCCGAGACTATTTAGCAGTGCCACTGTCACTGAGTCCGGAGCTTAGCACCGCCCAAGACGATTGTGATTGGTTTAAAGAAATACAAACAACACTCTGTGTTTTTTTCTCCTATCCCAGTATGTATGTGTGGTGTAGCCAGACAATACTTCACAGCACTGTAGAGATAAGACCTGACAAAGTTTGTGAATCCTACAGAAAGATGACTTGTGCTTCCCCCTCTTTGTCGTTTATATTTCATCACTGAGCTTCTTTATTAGTTGATATTCAAAGACAGAGTTCCTCAAGGTTTTTATTTTTATTTTTTATCTTTCTTCCTGCGGCAGATAATGTGTGGCTTTTGGCCATCAGAGCTCAAGATATGACTCACCCAGAGGGCACACAGACGTCCCCCCTCGCTTCACTCTTCAGGCTATTAGGTGGGGGAAAAAAATGAATGATGATGTGGGGGGGGGACGGGGGGGGTTCAGTTGGTTTCTAAGCTCCATTTCTTTTTAAATAGTTTTCTCAGAGCTGTCAAACAGGTCTCAGCCGGTTTTCCAGCAGCAGCTCAGTGAAACTTCAGTGTGATTTAGCGCTGCTGTGGCTACGGGCTTCCCACTGTCATGCATCACCACTGCAATGCATCACTGTTTTTTTTCTTGGAAACCTTTTGACTTCAGCTGAAAACCTGCAGAGATCAAATAAATGATCCTTGCACCTCGACCACCAGCTGTATGTCAACAGTTTGGACAGGGGGTCCTTCTCCTGTGACCACGGGACAATGCCAACATGTATGTCAGTGCTCAATCAGAATATAAGCCGGGTTAACTTGGTTAAAATCTTCTAGTCTGTGACTAAAAACTCACAGACTTGAAGAAAAACTGACATTTTGACAGGTTGTTTTTGAAAGTCCCTTCATTTGGTTTATTATTATTATCCTCAGTTTGATTTTTAATATAGCCTACACAAGGATTGTTTGAGGTGGGTGGGTGGGTGGGTGGGTGGGTGGGGGGGATAAATCATAGAATTTGTGTCTGACTAGACTATCCACAGACTATAAAATTGGACTGAAGTTTTCTTCTACAGCTGTACGCATTATTGTCATGTAATGAATATAAATCACAGAACCTTGACTTCAAGGCTTCACTAAGAGCTTTAGAGCCGACTGTTCTCAGATCAGTCCTCTGGGTTTGAGAGAGTGGAGAGCCAAAGGATGCTCAGTCTTTTCTCTCCTACAGTATGTGCCTTTGAACAAGGCCCTCTCTCCTTTATCCGCTCCACCGACACCTCTCACAACTCCACTGCTTCGTCTTCAACTGTAGTTTGCCCTCATACTAACTTTAACGTGTAATTGTTGAACTCCATCTGCAGCATTACGGCAGCTTACTGAGACAAGCGGCTCAGTTTATGGTGGAACCAGAAACCTTAAAATCTGCAGGTTTGTGTTATAAGTTTGTATACTAAACACATCCAACCACCGGAGCAGTTTGTTTGCGCTACCTGGGGAGCTGCCGGGTCCACCACAGCCTCCGGCACCGCCCACACACCAAGCTAATGTTAGCCGAAGTACGAAATCCTAAATCCCCAAAAATAAGAAATAGGGAACATTCTCACCCAGTATCAGCCTGATCTGCAGCGCTACGCAACTGTTTAGTAGAGCTGCAAAGATTATTCGATTAGTTGTCAACTATTATATTAATCATGGGGTGCCTGGGGAGCTCACCTGGTAGAGCATGCGCCCCCATGTACTAAGGCTCAGTCCTCGTCGCAGCAGCTGCAGGTTCAATTCCTACCTGCAGGCCTTTGCCTGTCGTTCAACCCTCTCTGTCACTTTCCCGTCTTCAGCTGTCCTATCTCCTAAAGGCCTGAAATGCCCCCCCCCCAAACACATTTTATTAATAATAGTCAATAACCACGACATTCCCATTCCGGGTTTGCTCCATTGCCGACAACAATTCCGCTGCATGTCACTTTTTCCGGCCGACTGACCATTCTTGGTAAGGAACATTTAAACTGTTATCCGTTATATTTAATGTTGTTGGGTATCACAAAACGGAATATAATGCGAAAAAGTCGGTACTATTTTACAGCAGTTAGCAAAGATTCTCCGTTCCCCCACAATGCGTTGCGTCACGCAGGGGCGTAGTGGGGCTCTAACTTCAACCGGGGAAATCCTCACAACACCCCCC
>NC_045733.1:30422390-30437013 GCF_008692095.1 Etheostoma spectabile | reverse complement strand
CCCCCCCCCCCCCCCCCCCCCCCCCTTATATCAGTAACACAAACAAAATGTATGTACATTTAAAATTCAAAATCAATTTTTTTTTAATCTGGATCAAGTCCCAAATTAAGCTGTTTCTTTGTGTAGAATTCCTCTATCTGTTCCAACGCCAGCCAAGTCTACACATTTGTCATAATTTCCATCATCAAATACAGTATGGACATGTGTTTTTGTATAAATCAAAGTAATTGCATTGTATACATTTGGAGAAAGGAACTGTGGATAGTGCTACTGCAATACAACAAGCCATTCAACCACTGGAAAACCAGGAGCTTTCAATACATTTGTAAGCAACTAGAGATATGTAAGTGCAGTAATAAAAAAAGAGCAAAAAAATGTCAAACATTGGCATTTCCATCCACTTTTCCATTAGAAAAGGAAGTATAGATAATGCCAACCTAATAACACAGGTAATTAAATAACTGGAAAACCAGGCACTTTGAATAGTATTTCTGGAGAAGTATTAAAGTATACACAGTACATATAGACAGTTCCATTTATCAGGAACTGAGAGTAGCCTAGGTATATCGTGTACTATAGACCATTGATAATATACAGAGATACGTGAAGTGTCCTTTTCTCATGGGCACAGACAACACAATTCCATAAATGATGTATAAAAATTCGTTACATACATATTAGTCTATATTAGCCTACTGGATTATGATTACTGATGATTACTGATTACTGATGGGGTGGCTGTGGCTCAGTGGTAGAGCGGTTGCCTACCAATTGGAAGGTTGGTGGTTCGATCCCTGGCCCTGCAGTCCCACGTCAAAGTGTCCTTGGGCAAGACACTGAACCCCGAGTTGCCCCTGGTGCTGTGCATCGGAGTGTGAATGTGTGTGAATGTTTATCTGATGAGCAGGTGGCACCTTGTACGGCAGCCTCGGCCACAGTGTATGAATGTGTGTGAATGTATCCTGTATGAAGACTAGAAAAGCGCCATATAAATACAGCACATTTAATGTATCCTTCTCTTTAATGTTGTAGCTGGTAAAAGTGCAGCTCATTTTAATTACTTTCTATACTGCTGTTGTCTTTAATAATGCATAATTTATGAGCTGATTAATTACACTACAGACAAAAACATTATTTCATGCACTGGTCAATTTATAGATTTTGGGCTAGTTTGCTTCCATAACTTGTCTTCTTTCTGACTAATGGAAAGGAAACATCCAAGGTGTTTATCTTACTACACTTTGTCTTTTTCTGTCTTAAGATTTCTTCTAAACCAGTGTTTCTCAGCGGGGGTGGTACAGCCCCCGGGGGGGCATGCAGAGGATGACGGGGGGAGAAAGGGGGAGGCGTTAGTTTTAAGGCGAGTTCACACCAACAAATCACAACAATACGAGTTGACACTTTCAACTACTCGCAAGAAACGGTGGTCTGCAACCTTAAAACCTGACCGTTTACAACGCTGTGACTGGATGTGTCATCAAACATTTATGAAAACTTGTAATTCAAACAATGTGTGTTAATGTATGTGATCAAATGGGAAATTTCACAGTGATATGTATTAGTTAAAATATTTCCCTATCCACCTGAAGTGTCTCCTTTTAATAATCTAAAGCTAAAGTGACTTTATAATAAATGTAGTCGAGAAGTATAAAGTTGCACGGAATGGAAATGCTCAAATAATGTGAATGTACTTTATTAATGTTCTTAGTTCATCATCATTCCATATGCTGTTTAGCAATAATATATAGCATATATCATTTTTATATACATATATATATATATATATATATATATATATATATATATATATATATATATATTTCTTCCTAGCAACAGATGATTCAGACTGAGACGATCAATGATTCCCTTTGTTTGTTTATTATTATTTAAGTAGTATATAAGGACAAAAACTTGGATCTATATATACATGTTTTTTTCCTCCTGGTAGTCTTAGCTCCTCGTCATTATCCCCTCTCAGTTCCCTTAATTCCGTGGGTGTCGATGTGTGAATCTTCATTATTTCCAAGAGTGTGCACATCCCCACCGTTGACTTGAAGGGTAAAAAAGGGCTGGATACAACTGAAAAAATGAAATGCTCTGCTCATACTCCCATTCGTTTATTGTGCTGCACCGTTTCGACCCTGCTGGGTCTCCCTCAGGCAAATAGCGTACAACAGTGGCTCAAGCATGTACATAGGACAGCCTTGTCTCTAATGTCCTTTATGGGATATTATGTAAGGGATTGGTCTAATGTGACAATGTGGGATAGTGTAGTACATAATGTTGTTTTATAAGTTAGGTTTTTGGCCAGTTTTTCATTGTTGTATTTTTTCATTGTCTGTGTGCATATGTGCAATGTTTTCACTAATGGCTCTCTGTGGTTACTATGGTAAAGGTGGTAGGCCTTTGTAATTAGCCTTGGTAATTAGTTTAAATGAGCTCAGCTGATGCCAGAATCCTGAGGCTAGCAACAGCAACGAGTCACTTCCTCTCTCTTCTATTCCACACTTCCTCGGCTGCCCAAACCTCCGTTTGTCTCAGTTTACGTGCAAACGAAGTTTTCCAAAATCTCCACTCTGGCCGGAGTTTGTAGAACGACTCGTTTTCAGAAGCAAATTCTCCGTTTGCGCGTAAACGAAGGGCACGAACGAAGGTAAATGTCTCCTTTTGTCAAAATAACCATGTACATGTAAACAGGGTCAGAGCCACTGTTTTATGCCATTTGCCTGAGGAAGACCCTGCAGCAACAAACCTCTGTGAGTAATTATCAGAGAGAGGACATTTCATTTTTCAAATGATTCTTCATTATCCCAGCAACCTAAAACCCTGGACCTCTTGGCTGAATAAACAGCTCCTAAAAACGACCGATTGAACCCCCCCCCCCCCCCCCCCCCCCCCCCAGGAGGCTTGTCGATGTTCATCCCTCTCGGCGGCAGCGGTGAGTGTAACTACAGTGGGAAGATGATACTGCATCCCCCAATCTGTTAAGTATGCCTGCAGGCTGTGGCAACATGGGATTACTCCGCCCCCCCGCCTGGATTCTTGTCACGTAGGTTTTCGTGATGTGTGATTTAAGAAGTCTTGCATTTCTTGCTTTTTTTCATTTGCAAGACAGAAGACAAAACAACAGAGCAACGACAACAGATGTTAGTTGAAATGAAACTATACACTATAAACTGTGTGTGTGTGTGTGTATACATACATATTTATCTCATTCAATTATTTATGAAAAGATTTGCCTTTAGAGCATTCATTAACCCTCCGGGTTTTTTTCGGTCAGATTTGACCCTTTTAAAAAATGTCTGTATCTGACATATGGGTTTCTTTTTAACCAAATTACCACCAAAAAAGGATTGGATTCCTTACAACGTTCTTTACAAATACAATTGATCACTTTCATTCCTGACTAAACTCATCTGTACGTTCCTCTGATCTTAACCATTAGTCAAAATAATTCATAATTTCTGCTTTTTTAACTCAAATATTAGGTATAATTCTATATAAATGAAGTTTATTGACCATGAATTCCAAAAGCTAGGCTGTAAAAGTGGTAGTAAGGTGGTGTTAGTGAAAACAAAACAAAAACGTCTGAAAAAGGGACAAAAATGTCAATTTTGTGTCTGTTTTTGACCCGGGAGGACAACACAAGGGTTAAAAATTAAAAAATTCAACCTACCACATATACATGTTTGTCTTTTTGGCCAGATCAGAGAACAGTAATGCCTGATGCCACATTATTGTCAAAAGGCATGTGAGTGTCACTGTGCATAGTTGTACGCAGGACAAACGTAACCATGGTGATCTGCCTACATGTCATCAGGCAGCTGAGTTAAGAGCATCAGTGGCTGATTAAATAAACGGTCTCACTCTCTCTCCAATCGTTATTAATCAGGATTAATGGAAATTAATTAATGATCATTTATAAGTTCATCCAGCCTCTTGAAGCAGCTTTCTTTTATTTCTTCTCAGTCTAATTCTCTGCTCTCCTCTGTGTTTCCTCCTCTCTTTTTTTTCCTTCCATCCCTTTCCACTTTTGTAGCTTCTCTTTTGCTCCTCTTCTCTCCTTTTTCCTTTCTCCTCCTCTCTTTCAGTGGTTCATTGCCTCGCACGTTTTTTTTTCTTTTCCTCAATCGTCTTCTGTGCTTTTCTGTTAGTTGTTTCCTCTCTTGTACTGTCCTCTTTTTTTCCTTTCCTTTCTTCTTTTGTCTTCTCTTCTCTCTACTTTTTCACTTCTCCTCTCAGCCCTCCACTTCTCCTTTCTAATTTTCCCGTTTTTCCACCTCTCCTCTTTAATCTCTCCCTCTTTCCTCTTGTCTCCATTTTATTTACCTTGCCTTTTTTCCTCTCCCTTTCTCTTTTTCTTCCTATCCCATCTCCCTATTTCTTCTCTCTCCTCTCCTTCCCTCTTTCTCTCTCTCCTCTCCTCTTATCGTTTTCTCTCCTCTCACCTCTTCCTTCCTCCCACTCTCGCTTTCTCTCCTCCGTAGTGCCCTTCTCTCTATTTCTCATTTCATTTCTCCTCTATAACTTATCCTCTCGTCTCCCGGTCTTTTTCCTCCCCATCTTAGTTCTCCTGTCCTCCTCTCCTCTTCTCCCCCCTTCTCTTTCCTCCCATCTTTTGTCGTCTTCTTCTCGCCTTTTGTCCTCTTTCCCCTCCTCTCATCACTCTCTATCGTAGCTCTTTCCTTTTCTCCCACTCTTTCTTTTAGTGTCCTCCTCTCCTGACTAATACCTGCCTTTCATAGTCCTCTCTTCCAAAATCCTGTCCTTTACTCTCTCAAATCATCTTCTTTTCTTTCAAACAAACCTCCCCCTCTCCTTTCCACGCATCTCCTACTCTTTCCTTTCATATCTCCCCTCTATTAGTCTCTCTCCCATCTCTCTCTCTCTCTCTCTCCCATCTCTCTCTCTCTCTCTCTCTCTCTCTCTCTCTCCTCCTCCTCCACTCTTCTCTTTTCCAGCAGTGGAGATTCAGTGAACAGCGGCGGCAGCAGGAGTGTCACATAGCACGGCAACGACTCGCAAAAAAACTAAGGACCTTTTTTTATTTTTCTCACCTATTTATGTTTTTTTTTTTTTGCATTGCTTCCTCCTCTTCCTCCTCCTCTTCCTCTTCTCCTCTCTCTCCTTCCCATTCAGTCATTTCTTCTCTACTTTTCAGTCCTTTCTTTCTGCCACATTGGGCTCTTTCCGAGTGCAGCAGTATGAGGGTACCATGCATCACAAATAGGGTTTCTGTCATTGCTCCAACTAGAGCATGTAGCCATATGCTTTCTTCATTTTCCTGCATCTCATTGGACATAAGTAGGCCATCAGTCTTGTACCTTAAATACAGTATGTTAACCTCTGGGCTCAGATGTGCCTATGATATTTTAAAAAGGTATGTCTTTTTCTTTTTAATCTCAAACTAAATCATGCAAATCCGTCTTTCAGTGGCAGACGTGTTGCAGCAGGAGATGAAGCTGTTTGTTTTTAGGTACACTAGGGTTACATATTGACCACTGCTGGGGGAGGATTTAAAGACATGCATGGTATTTTGAGAGAGATAAAAAATCTGATATTTCGATTGGTTGCTCTCCTGCTGTAACCAAAGAGACAGCTTTTGGTGTTAGTTTTTTTGGCAGATTCTTTCACTTGCTCACTCCTTTTCTCAGTTTTGTACTTCATTTTCTCACTGGCTCACATAAAAAAAAAAGACAATCTGTCGGCAGTGAAGGCACCAGAGTTACAACAAACATGGGGATCATAACGTCCAACATTTAACCAGTATGGACTTATCGGATGTATTGACGCCTGTCCTGGCCACGGTGCCGGACACTTTTCCACCAAACTCTTCTTTGGAGAATATCAACCAGACCTTGTTTCCTTCCTCGTCGAGATCCACTCCTCTGCCTCCTTACTCGCAGGTGGCAACGATGTTCATTGTGCTGGTGGTCACGGTCATCATACTGGGGACTGTGGTGGGGAACGTGCTGGTCGTTGTGGCGGTTTTCACCTGCCGAGCCCTGAGGCCACCTCAAAACCTTTTCCTGGTGTCTCTGGCTTCGGCCGACATACTGGTGGCGACGCTGGTCATCCCCTTCTCTTTGGCGAACGAGGTGAGGAAACGGACTTTACATTTGCAGCTGGTATTCCAACATATTCTCACTCCTATCGTATGAAATAATGACGCTTGGTCAGGTGCCTTTGGCGTTGTTATTGACGCTAAAAGTTTCCTCTAGCGTCTTATCTAAACGCGCTTGGTCGGGACTATTGTCACTTTTGACACAGGTTAAGGAAAAAATTGTGGATGGGCTTGTAAAAGGTACGTTTAAGTTACACATGGGACAAGAACACATCAATTGGGTTTAGGGAAAGGTGGTGGGTGGGGTTGTAAAAATGAACCACGCGGGACATGAAACCCGGTCTCTGGGGTGAAAGTCCTGCCTCCCTACACAGAATTTCAGGATTTCATACAACTCGCTACCGCCTTATATTAAGCCTTATAAAACTAACTTTATGACACATTTGCTGAAACTGACCCTATGTTCGAGTAGAACTACATGAAGGTAATTTAAAAAAAAAAAATTTTTTAAATCTGGCTCCTCTGGCACCACCTACAGCCTGTAGTGTGATTTGCAAAAATCCACCACTCCCTGTTCAGGTGCACCAAACAGGGCCCAGGGGGGGGTGTCTAACTGCGTGTCAATCACTGCTCATGCACACGCATTCATTCTGCCTTGTGGGTGGAGGGACTTAGGAGACCGTTTTGGGCTTTAGCAAAAAGGGAGGATGGACTGAGAAGTTGTCAATGTTAAATGTTTTAGCTAAGTCCTGATCTTCTCAATCCTACCTACAGCACCTGTAGTACTACGTCATATTAAACCGCCATGGAGCTGCTGCCCTGCCAGCTGCGTCTTCAGGAGAAATTTGACCCGTTTTCTAAATGTGAATTTCAGATATCAGGTTTCTTACTTTCATTGAACTTTGGGTGTTTTGTTCAATTCTTTTAGCCTTTGAATTTTTTTTTTTTAATTTTTCCAAACAGTATTCCAACTGAACATTGACCCTTCTATCTTTCCTCTAAAATTTGTCTAAATAATGTCCACTCAAGAATTAGGTATAATTTCCTATAACTGAGGTTTACTGATCACAAATTCCAAAAATAAGTAATTAAAAGTGTAAAGTGTAATAAGTGCAAAACTAGTAATGAGTCAGTGTTTGTGGTGTTTATACATGGCAGTGAAAAGAAGTGTTAAACGTTAAAAAAAAAGAGCCAAAAACATTGAGAAAAAAAGCTCAACATGTCAAAAAGGAGAATAAAAACATTAGAAAAAGTGTTGATTTTCCGATGCAGGAGGAAAAATCATTGAAAAAGCTTTTTTTTCCAACAACTGCTTTGATGCCTTCCAGTCCAGTTTTTGACTACACCACAGCACTGACGACTCTTGGTCAAGTTTTTAATGACATCCACTTAAACACAGATAGTGGCAGAACTTCAGTCATAGTATTACTTGATCTCAGTGCTGCATTTGACACGGTCGACCATGAAATATTACTAGACCGTTGGAAAACTGTGTTGGACTTTCTGGCTCAGTACTAAAATGGTTTAAATCCTACTTAATGAAGAGTGACTACTTTGTGTCTATAGGTAATTGTGCATCTGAGCATAAAAATCTGACAAGCGGAGTTCCCCTAGGCTCCATTCTGGGGACTCTTCTGTTTAACATCTACAATCCTTCCGCAACTCAGTTGTTTTAAATCAAGGCTGAAGACCTTTCTTTTTAAGCTGCCTTTCTTATTGTTTGTTTTGTATACCGCACTGTAATTTTATTCCGGTATTTTCTGTTTTTCTGTTTTTAACTGCTCTTTAATGTTTTATGTAAAGCAATTTTAATTTCCCTGTTGCTGAAATATGCTGTAGAAATAAAGCTGCCTTGCCTTGCCATATTTGACTGGAATACAACATGGCTGATGAAGTTTGGAGAAATCTTACTAGCTTTCTATGAAAGGATGGAAGTCGGCCATAGTGGCATGTGATAGGCCAGTATTCAGATGGGAGACAAACCAGATGGCTAATCATTAAATCTCTCTCCTCTCTGATGGCCAGTCAGTCAAACACCAAGGATGTGAATGGCCAGTGTTCACACGAAAGACACACAAGTGGGCCAACGATGTGATCTCTCTTCTCTTTATGGGTCGATCAAAAAAGAAAAAGAAAAGCAGCCCATTCCGCCCACACAAACTCCCAATGGCCAATCCGTGCCATGAATAGCCGGTGTTCCCTCTCCGATTTTCTGCACAGAGTAATAACATTGATTTGTTCCTGCTTTTCTTCAGCCATTTATTCTTGGAATCTACCTGCAGCTTCTTCTGTGTTGCATTAGACATCACCCGCTTCTCATCTCTGTGAATGTTTTCTGTCCGCTGTAGAGGAACTCTGGACTTAGAGTTCAATGAACTTTGCTCTTCATCTGAAGGGAGTCATTATACAAATTGCTCTGCTATCAATTATTATTCTAACATACCTATTAACCCAAACCACAATCTTTTCCCAAACCAAAGGTTTTGTTACCTAAACCGGTCCTGCTTGTGTATGCGCACTGATTGTTTTTGTTGCTGGACATTGGTAGGATAACACACAAAAAATTGTGCACAACTTTTCATAAGATTTTTTACGAGCCGTTATATGGCACGGCTGTGGGCAGGGCAACGTTGGCCTGTTGGTCCTCTACTTTTTTCAGACTGAAATATCTCAACAACCCTTGGATGGATTGCCATTACATTTTGCATTACATTAAGGGTCAATGGATCATCATACTGTGTCCTTTGTCCTCTATCACATGTGCCCCTGTGGAGCAGATACATTACGAATTACAGTGCATTATGTGTTACATAGGTAGGTTAGGGGAATAACATTCAGCTCATCAGACGTTTCCTTAGAAATAAAGATTATTCACGAGTCCCGCATCTCAAGTCCGATTCAGGTCTGAAATCTTTTTAGAACCAGTCTCAAGTAAAGTCTGAAGTCACTCTGTGTGTAACTTAAGTGTCCAATTCTTAAACTTGAGTCCCCATCTCTGATAGTTTGTCCCCCAGAGTTCAGGACAAACCATTAAGAGCTCTTTATAAAAAAAATATTGTTCATGTGTATGTAGCGCAATTTCATTTTTTTCTGTCAAATATGGATATCAGTAACATATCTGTCAAGTTATAGTTACAACAATATTAAAGAGAAAATGTAAGAAGATGGAACCAGAGACAATCAGAATTTGTTATTTGTCTCAGTTGGGATGAATACTCCTGTGGCGTTCTTACAACAGCCAAAGACAACAGTTCCACATCAGCCTTTCTCTAACCAATATTAAAGTCCAATATTTACTTTTTTATCACCTATACCAGAGAGAAAGAAGTGGTAAATCTGGGACTTGCCACTTTAAACAGACTTCAATTTTACTGCAGAGCAAACGCTGTAGAGGAACATGCTTTACAGTCTTGCAGCTGTGAAAAGATCGTTGGCTTATATTATTTTCAAGAGCGCTGATATGAAACTCACCGAGAGGTTTTCCTACAAACTAAATACAGTTGCAGCCAACCTGGCAGTAATGAGATATTGACGGAATAGTTCATTTAAAGGCGAAATGACCTTTAAGGCGCCTCGCTGAAGGCCAGTTTCTTTCCCTCTGCAGGTCATTACCGGTGGTTACAGCTTTAGTGTGTAACTTTTTTAACATCCATTACATTCAAGCCGTTGCCAAATGAGATGCAACAAAGCTAATTAAGACTATCAGCTCCACACAACTCTCTCCGTATTTCTCAGTATGACTATGTACAGAAACTGGTGGGGTCCGGTGACTTTACGCGCAGAAACTCAAGCAAAGATAATGACCTCTTCTGAAGAGTTCATCATGTTTTTTAATCCTCCGTGTCCTCCTTCGCTACTAGCAACTGTGTGGAGGAAGGGTGGTGGTGGTGTGCGATCACGGAAACTTGCACCATGTGGACGTGTCGACAGTGTTATTGTCAGTACTTGGAATTCCTCATGGGGGAGACAAAAACTATACGCACTATAGCTTTAAATTATCATTAACTATTTAAATTTGGTTTCTCCTCTTTCCAGGTCATGGGCTACTGGTACTTTGGATCCACCTGGTGCTCCTTCTACCTGGCTCTGGACGTCCTCTTCTGCACTTCCTCCATCGTCCACCTATGCGCCATCAGCCTCGACCGCTACTGGTCGGTCACTAAAGCTGTCAGCTACAACCGCAAACGGACGCCCAAACGGATTAAAGCGATGATCAGCATCGTGTGGCTCATATCTATCGTCATCTCCTCGCCGCCGCTCCTCATGACGCAGAAGGAGGACGTTTTGGGGACGGAGGAGGAGGAGAGCAACACACAGAGACAGAAGTGTAATCTCAACAACCAGACGTGGTACATCCTCTCCTCCTGCATCGTGTCCTTCTTCGCCCCGGGCGTCATCATGATCCTCGTGTATTGCAAGATCTACCGCGTTGCCAAGCAGCGAGCCTCCACCGTGTTTGTGGCGAAGAACGCAGTGGATCGTCAGGCGTCTCAGTCTGAGACCTGTTTTGAAGGCACTGGCAGGATTTGTCAAAGAAAGGGTACCGGTTGCGGTAAATCCCAGTATGAGCTGGAGAGCCCACGGCCCGCCAACCGACACAGCCCTTCCAATGTAGACATCAAAAACAGCCACAGGAGGGGAGAGCTGGACGATATCGACTTGGAGGAGAGGAGCTGCGAAGCCGACATAAAAACCTCCTCCTCGTTTTCCCTGGCTCTTCGCTTCCCAAGGAGATCCGGGGGAAGTGTGACAACAGAGGAGCGGGTGGACGCAGAGGGCCCATCAAACAGATTGAAGCCTCCCCCTCTTCCTCCTCCATCCTGTGCCTCCATATCATGGGCATCATCCGAGAACTGCTCCCACCAATACCTCCTCCCGTCTCCGGTGCCTCGCCGCAGCAGGCAGATGTCTCTGTCCAAAAACAAAGTGGCACAGATGAGGGAGAAGCGCTTCACGTTTGTTCTGGCGGTGGTGATGGGGGTTTTTGTACTGTGCTGGTTCCCTTTCTTCTTCACTTACAGTCTCCACGCTGTGTGCAGAGAGAACTGTACGATCCCTGATACACTCTTCGACCTGTTTTTCTGGATCGGATACTGCAACAGCTGCCTGAACCCCATCATATACACCATCTTTAACCGAGACTTCAGGAGGGCCTTCAAGAAGATTTTATTTCACACTCATAAACGAAAATAAGGGTGTGTGTGTGTGTGTGTGTGTGTGTGTGTGTGTGTGTGTGTGTGTGCTTGCAGGTTTGGACAGATATTTAGAAATGATGTGTGGGTTCAGGTCAGGCTCGGTCACATCACCGCGATCAGGCATTGAACATTTTAAATTTAAAACAGCTTATTACGTTGGTAGCCAATGGACCAGTTTCACTTGATGCAAAGGTTTTGTTTTTGTGATTAAAATAGATTAAAAATATTAACCTGACATCCGTCTTCCTGTGTGCGGAAATATGTAGCTGTGACAACGAAACACGTGCATATTAGGCTACAACGATGGAAGACGCTGAAAAGAAGTTGGCCTCAGGAGATTTTAAAACCACCGAAAATAGACAAATGTGGGGAAGTATTTCTACATAGTCGTTGCCCCGTGTGCGCTGATGCGCTCATCTGTTAACATTTCCCAATGCCTTCCTGCTTAATAACAGCGGGCTTTTGTGTGTGTGTGTGTGTGTGTGTGTGTGTGTGTGGCCTCACACCGAAACTATGGATTGCCAATTCTTTCAATATTAAATAAGTGCATAAATAAACATGTCTATGGAATACATGAACTATATAAATGAGTCAACATATGTTAATAAATGAAGGAAAAAATGATTTTATTCATTTCATTCATATTTCAATGGACCTTTTTAAATACATCCAGAGGGAAATAAATAAATGTAAAATCTGTTAATTTATTGATTTATTGACTATGGACAAAGTAATATATTTATATTTACTGTATATATTATATATAATTTACATTATAATTTGTATTTACTTTTATTATTTATTTATTTACACATATGTTTCTATATTGCCTCATTTATTTCAGGATGTAATGTATTTCATGGGCATCTTTATTTATGTATTCATTTATTTAATATGGATGTTCCATATGGAACAGACACACAATCAAACACAAATGTGGATGCACACAGTTTTGATCCTGCTTTCCACTGTGCTGTCATACTGACATTAAAGGGCTTGCCATAGAGCCTGCGTGTTGATTTGTTATTCAACTATTTATTACATTTATTAAAGAAAACGCTCAAGATGATTATGGCACATGGATTCTGTGAGTGCAAGTCTTTCCAATGCTGCTTCCCTGATGCAATAATGAAGATGAAAGTTTATAGCCGTAAATGGCCGCAAGGCTACGTCCCCGCAGAGATGTCTGCACTTTAGCAAGCACGCTGAGTGCCTCTGCAAACGTTATGTCGACACAAAGGCCAATTTATCGGGAACTGAGAAAGAACTCTGTAGAAAAACACACAACGCCGGTTTAATGGCTTTCTGTGCCTCAGAGTAATTAAACACCAGCAGCACCCAAAGTTTAAACTGGAACTTCGAGTAGACACAAAGACCAGAAATGCCAAATGAAAGTTTGCAGTTTTTCACGAAGCAGCAGTGTTCTGTTGACACTGCACAGCTCGGGGGCAAAGACATTAAAAATGAATGTGCAGCTAGCAGATGGGCTGAGTCGCTGTACACAAAAAAGAGAAAGAACAGAAAAGAAAGAGCATACTATACCCGGGCCTGTGAATACATATAATAATCCCCAGGCTCATACAACAAAAGCTATAATTATGCTCTGAAGCTCAGGGTGGGATAACTGCACCGGCCGCTGTGGGCTCGTTCTGTGGAAACCCTGACTGGGCCGAGTGCTGAATCCAACCTGGAAAACACTAGTCGCTTAACACTTTTTAATTTAATAATTCCATGTAGAGTGTTGAAATTGTGCATTCTGTTGCTTTTAATTCTGAAAGATAATAGGGCGAGATTTTTTTATTTTCAAACACAAAGTACAGATCCAGGTGCAACGGCAGAAGGAGAGACAGGTCCAAGGCCACCAGCATTGTTAGATCTACCTACTGGTTGCCATGCAACTCAGATTTTAACATAAACTCAAGCTGCATATAGTTAACCATCCCACCTGAAGCTTGTCTTGTCTTGCAACGTAAGAACAAGCTGAATAAATAATGTCCTCTCTGGCTGAAGATGGTGGTGGTAACGGCTTGTCAGAGGCCGGTCGCGATCCTAACCCCTCTTGAAAACCTAACCCCTCTGGCGATCCTTACCCCTCTTGGGATCCTAACCCCTCTGGCGATCCTAACCTCCTCTCGCGATCCTAACCCCTCTCGCAATCCTAACCCCCTCTCGAGATCCTTCCCCCTCTCGCGATCCTAACCCCCTCTCGCAATCCTAACCCCCTCTCACGATCCAACCCACTCTCGCAATCCTAACTCCTCTGCAATCTAATCCCCTCTCGCGATCCTAACCCCCTCTCACGATCCTAACCTCCTCTCGCAATCTTACCCCTCGCAATCCTAACCCCCTCTTAAAATCCTAACCCCCTCTCACGATCCTAACCCACTCTCACGATCCTAACCCACTCACGCGATCCTAACCCCTCTCGCGATCCTAACCCACTCACGCGATCCTAACCCCCTCTCACGATCCTAACCCCTCTCGCGATCCTAACCTCCTCTCACGATCCTAACCCACTCTTGCAATCCTAACCCCTCTCGCGATCCTAACCCCCTCTCGCGATCCTAATCCCTCTTGCGATCCCAACCCCCTCTCGCGATCTCTTCCGTTAAATTGGAACTGGAATAGCCGGTACACATGGCTGTTTGTTAAGGAGGGAAGCTTGAGGTGCATTGCTTAGGCCTAACTGAACAGAGAAATCATGGTATTCTTTAGTAGACTGAGTAACTTTAACTATTGTTCATGTGAAATCTCAAAGACAGCCTGATGCTTTGTTGATAGACTATTTGTGGGTGGCTGTTTGCAGGTTGACACATCAAATCCAGTCGATAAAGTATAATAGGGCAAGTCTTGTATAGTGCATACACTTGTAGTTGTTATGTATCTTTGTACGTCATTGTAAATTGGCTCACCCAAAGGCCACGGTATAGTTCAAACACTGCCAATGATGAGCTATACTAATAATTATGTATGTTAGAGGAATCGACAGTGGTAAAATTACTAACGGGACTAAAAAAAAAGCAGCTTTAAACTTACAGTGCACAATAATATTAGCTGTAGCTGTTACTAATGTTCCAAGTAGGCCACAGATATGGAGCGTTGAATAAATCACAAGCTGATTAAAAGCACATACAGAGCACAGAAACTGAGATTCACTTCACAATAACCTACGTTATATTATAAAAGTTAACTTTAACATATAAACACTCAGAGCACCAGAGTAACGAAGGACGACTACTTCTTTACTGTACTTAAGTAGATTTTTAGGATATTTTTACTTTACTATTTATTTTGGTGCCGACTTTATACTTTTATTCCTTATATTTTAACACATATATCGATACTTTCTACTCCTTACATTTTA